>NC_029793.2:101342029-101343882 GCF_000816755.2 Arachis ipaensis
AACAAAATTCAAGAGAAAAGATTGAAGAAGAAGATAAACTATTATTGATTCATTGAATTACAATAGAGCTCCCTAACCCAATGAAAGGGGGTTTAGTGAATCATAGCTCTGAATTCAATTACAAAGAAAAGGGAAACTAGCTAAAAGTGAAAGTAAAAGTCCCCATCAGGGGCTGGATTCCCCTTCAATCCCCCCACGGAACTTAAACTCCACATTTGATATTCAAGCTTCCTTTATTGATTTTGTTGCTTCCTTGCTTAGCCTCTTCTTCCCTGAAATCATCCAAACAATTGCATCAAAGTCTTGCAAAATTTCATGAGAAATCTTCCATTCATAGCATTCAAGTAATATAACTAAAAACTCATGGAATTTGCATAAAAATCTTTATGTTTGAATGATTTAAGACAAGCATGACTATTTGGCCCAAATGATTACTTAAGGCTTAAGAAAATGCATAAAACAACTAAAAATAACATAAAAAATGCTAGTGAAACTAGCCTAAGATGCCTTGGCATCAACTAGAAAACAAGTCTAGATCTCAAGTCCTTCCTTGATCCAATAAAGAACAATTTGCAAAAGAAATGAAGATGAAAGCAGTAAACAGAGTGTTGATTAAAATCATTAATTCACTGAAATTTTGTAGAAGAAGAACAAGAGAAATCTCAAAGTGAGAATGAAACAGAATTCCTTCAATTCTCAACCCAAGATTCAAAACAAAGAAAAAAAACTAAAGAGAGAGAGTTCTCTATTCCTAATGCTCCCTCGTGGAGCCAGCCTTCAATGCTCTCTATCAGAGCCAACCTCCCTTCTAAAATGAGAATGATGCCTTATATAGGCTTTTTACAAAATGAAAATGAAAATGAAAGTGATGTTCACCCCATACTATTATACATTGTTGGAAAGCCCTGAATGTCTACTTTCCAATGCCGTTAGAAGCGCATCATTTGGAGCTCCAAAGCTCGAGTTATACTTCACCGAAGGTGCAGAGGTCAGCTGGCCTTACTACAGGTTGGTATCATGTTCATGTGTGGCGCCAACGTTTGCCAAAAAGCTTGAGGCAAACGTTGGCGCAAGCTTTTTCTCCCCTGGGTATGTTGGTGTGGCACCAACGTTTGCCAAAAAGCTTGAGGCAAACGTTGGCGCAAGCTTTTTCCTCCAGGGTGTTTGTTTTGTTGTGCCAACGTTTGCCAAAAAGCTTGAGGCAAACGTTGGCGCAAGCTTTTGCTCCATCCTGGGTGTTTTCAACTCTTTCAAAAGTTTGAGATAAAGTTTGGGGCAAGCTTTTGCTCAAGCTTTTTGTTCTCTCTTGCTCCTTGCCCTTTCTTCTTTCTTCAACCTTCTTTCAAAGCTCTTTTCTCCTATCATCAATCAATCAAACACATCAAAGCTATGCTCAAAATCATAAGTTTGTTATTCTTTCATAATATATGACAATTATAGCACAAAATCTCATGAAATTGCATTAATTCATCCATGGTTGATTGAATCGAAGGAAATATGAAATTCTACCCAATTGGCTTACTTATGGCTCAAGAAAGTGCATAAAACCTAAAAAAAACAAAGAAAAAGTATAGAAAAACATGACATGATGACATGTCATCAAACCTTTCTTAATAGGCAAGTAACAAACTCAAAAATGTTTTTGAATCAATCATATTAATTGTTCGTAAATATTTTGAAAAATATGGAATAAAATAAGAAAAAGATTTTTGAAAATCAATTTGAATTTTCAAAAAATATGAAAGAAAAAATGAAAAGGATTTGATTTTTTAAAAAAAAAAGATTTGAAAAAGATAGAATATTTAAATTGAAAATTTGATTTGACTCATAAGAAACAACTAAATTTTGAAAAA
>NC_029793.2:101344833-101363360 GCF_000816755.2 Arachis ipaensis
ATTTTTAATGAGGAGAGAGAAAAACATAAAAATGATGCAAAACATAAAAATTCAAGATCAAAACACATGATGCATGCAAGAACACTTTGAATGTCAAGATGAACACCAAGAATACTTTGGAGATCAAGATGAACATCAAGACTTATTTTTGAAAATTTTTAAGAAAAGAAAAACATGCAAGACACCAAACTTAAAAATTTTTTAATGTTGAGACACTAACAAATTGAAAATGCAAATGAGAAACAAGAAAAGATGCACAACAAGAAAATGCAAAGATCAAAACAAAGAAGATCATCAAGAACAACTTGAAGATCATGAAGAACATATGATAAATTTTCGAAAATTAAGAAAAAAAATTACAAACATGCAATGGACACCAAACTTAAAACTTGACACTAGACTCAAACAAAAAACATCAAATTTTGGTTTTTATGATTTTATTAAATTTTTTTTTTGGATTTTTCGAAAATTAATTGGAAAAAAAAATAAGGATTTCAAAATTTTTAATGAGAATTCCAGGAATCATGCAATGTTAGTCTAAAGCTCCAATCCAGGAATTAGACATGACTTACTAGCCAACCAAGCTTTCAGTGAAAGCTCCGGTCTAAAACACTAGACATGGCCAATGGCCAGCCAAGCTTTAGCAGATCATTACATACAACAGCTAAATTGCTGAGAAAGACAAAGAAGCTCTTCTCAGGATAGTTGAAACCTTAGTCCAAAATATTAGACATGGCTTAACAGCCAGCCAGGATTCAACATATTTCATGAAACTCTAGAATTTATTCTTAAAAATTTTGAAGAACATAGAAAAAAAATTATTTTTTTTTGAAAATTTTTTCGAAAATAAAAAGAATAAAAACAAAAACTTAAAATTAAAATAAAATTACCTAATCTGAGCAACAAGATGAACCGTCAGTTGTCCAAACTCGAACAATCCCCGGCAACGGCGCCAAAAACTTGGTGCACGAAATCGTGATCGTTCATTCCTTGGTAACGGCATGCACGTTCATAATCTTAGTTCTTTGTCATAACTTCACACAACTAACCAGCAACTGCACTGGGTCGTCCAAGTAATAAACCTTACGTGAGTAAGGGTCAATCCCACGGAGATTGTCGGTTTGAAGCAAGCTATGGTCACCTTGTAATTCTCAGTCAGGCGGATTCAATTGGTTATGGAGATTTGATAATTAAAATATAATTAAAATATAAAATAGGATAGAAATACTTATGTAATTCATTGGTGAGAATTTCAGATAAGCGTATGGAGATGCTTTTATTCCTTCTGAACCTCTGCTTTCATCCAATCATTCATACTCTTTTCCATGGCAAGTTGTATATTGGGCATCACCGTTGTCAATGGCTACATCCCGTCCTCTCAGTGAAAATGGTCCAAATGCGCTGTCACCGCACGGCTAATCATCTGTCGATTCTCGATCATGCTAGAATAGGATTCAGTAATCCTTTTGCGTCTGTCACTACGCCCAGCACTCGCGAGTTTGAAGCTCGTCACAGCCATCCCTTCCCAGATCCTACTCGGAATACCACAGACAAGGTTTAGACTTTCCGGATATCAAGAATGGCCGCCAATAATTCTAGCATATACCACGAAGACTCTGATCGTAGATCAGGAGGCTAAGAGATATGCATTCAAGCTTGCTTTCATGTAGAACGGAAGTTTTTGTCAGGCACGCGTTCATAAGTGAGAATGGTGATGAGCGTCACATAATTATCACATTCATCATGTTCTTGTGTGCGAATGAATATCTTAGAGAAGAAATAGGCTTGAGTTGAATAGAAAAACAATAGTACTTTGCATTAATTCATGAGGAACAGCAGAGCTCCACACCTTAATCTATAGTGTGTAGAAACTCTACCGTTGAAAGTCCATAAGATCAAGGTCCAGGCATGGCCGAATGGCCAGCCCCCTAAACGTGATCTCAGAACCCCAAAATTAGTCAAAGAATAACCAGAGATATAAATACAATAGTAAAAAGTCCTATTTATACTAAACTAGTTACTAGGGTTTACAGAAATGAGTAAATGATGCAGAAATCCACTTCCAGGCCCACTTGGTGTGTGCTTGGGCTGAGCGTTGAAGCTTTCACATGTAGAGGTCTTCCTTGGAGTTGAACGCCAGTTTGTAACTTGTTTCTGGTGTTTAACTCTGCTTTGCAACTTGTTTTTGGCGTTTAACGCTAGAATAAGGCAAAAAGTTGGCGTTTAACGCCAGTTTGCATCGTCTAAACTTGGAAAAAGTATAGACTATTATATATTGCGGGAAAGCCCTGGATGTCTACTTTCCAACGCAATTGAGAGCGCACCATTTAGGTTTCTGTAGCTCCAGAAAATCCACTTTGAGTGCAGGGAGGTCAGAATCCAACAGCATCTGCAGTCCTTCTTCAGCCTCTGAATAAGATTTTTGCTCAAGTCCTTCAATTTCAGTCAAAAAATACCTGAAATCACAAAAAAATACACAAATTCCTAGTAAAGTTCAGAAATGTAATTTTTAAATAAAAACTAATAAAAATATACTAAAAACTAATCAAATCATACTAAAAACTATGTAAAAACAATGCCAAAAAACGTATAGATTATCCGCTCATCAAAGGGCAAAGGAGTGGTTCTACACTCAACCTAAAGCTGTTGTTACTAATTAGAATTTGCTTAGAAGGAATTTTTGGACAAATTCTTCCCACCTGAGGTCACAGATAGATTAAGGAAGGAAATCTCTTGCGTCATTCAAGGTGAATCAGAGACTCTCTATGAGTATTGGGAACGTTTTAGGAAGCTCCTTGATTCATGCCCCCCATCACAGGATTGACGAGTTGGTGCTTATTAGTTACTTTTGCCAAGGCATGAAGCCTCAAGATAAGGTCCTTTTGGATGCTTCAAGTAATGGTTCTATAACAAAGTACAAGACAGTGGCAAAAGCATGGTAACTTATCACTGATTTAGCCGAGTCTACTCAACATGCGAGGCACAGGAATAATCATCCCAAGGCTATTGCGGAAGTCTCCTCTAGTACTGAGTCCGCTCTCACCAAGACTTTGGGAGAGATGACCAATATTTTCAAGCAACTCCAACTCAATCAACAACAACCTCCACCTCCTCTACAACAACAATGTCAACAGTTAGTCCCTCAGAAGGTATGTGCGATTTGCGGTTGCTATTCTCACTATACTGATGAATGCCCACAACTCCAAGAGGACAACACCTTGGTGGTTACCAATGCTTATTACAACCATCTGAATCAAGGGTACTATCAACAAGGCGATAACTATAATCAAGGTGGTAACAACAATCAAGGTTGGCAAGACAATCCCAACCAAGGATAGAGAGACAATTACAACCAAGGAGGAAGAGATAATGGTGGAAACCAAAGGTGGAACAACAATTACTAACAAAACCGGTATCAACAAAACCCTCCCTACCAACAACAAAACCAAGGCCAAAGATACCAACCACCTTATCAAAGGCAAGCTCAAGCACCTCAACTCAATCAACCACAAGCCCCCCAAATCACATACCCTCCATCTTCCTCCAACCAAGACGAAACACTCCGTTCTATTCTTCAAGGACAAAAAGAGCTTCAAAATTCACTTACCTCTAGCCTCACCGGTCTCACCTCCACTCTCCAAGCTCTTATATCCCGGATGGAACCACCCTCTACCTCCAACACTCAACCTTCAAGCTCTAGTGCACTTTCCTCTCAACCTTTATCCAACCCCAAGGGTGGAATCAATGCTATCACCTTGAGGTCCGGCACTACATTGCAAGAGAGGAGTCCCGAGGAGCCAAGCTCAAGACAAGCCATTCAAGATGAAGATGTTGTTGAGGTAGAAGATGTTGAAGAAGAGGATGAGGTATAAGAGGCGGTTGAAGAAGAAGTTGCTCAACCAAGGGATGGAGTTTCTAAGAAAGACAATGTTTTGAAAGAGGCCATTCCCATTCCTTTTCCACACCTAGCTAGGAGGACTAAAAAGCAAGTGGAGCTAGATCCCATGATGGTGGATATCTTCAAAAAGGTTGAGGTAACTATTCCCCTTTTTTATGCTATTCGCCAGATTCCTAAGTATGCTAAGTTTCTAAAGGATTTATGCATGAATAAGGAGAAGATTCATGATTTAGAAACTATTCCTTTGGGTAGATTGATTTTTGCTTTGATGGGTGCTATACCGGAGAAATGTGGTGATCCTGGTCCTTGTATGGTTACTTGCACTATAGGCAGTATAGAGTTTGTTGATTGCATGTGTGACTTAGGCGCTTGTGTCAGCATTATGCCTCTATTTGTATATGATGCATTGAAACTTCCACCATTGAAAAGGTCGGCAGCCCATTTTGTTTTGGCAGATAAAAGCATAATTTCTGTGATTGGCATTACGGAAGACATCTTGGTGAGCATTAAGGGGTTGATTTTTCCTATTGATTACTACATTCTTGAGATTCCCCCTAATGACTCCGGGAGACCATTGATGAAAGGAATTTATTGTCGATCTAGAATTTCTCAAAATAGGATCTCTTTTGTTGCTAGTATAGTCTAGATCAACAATTAACTCCCAATCAAATTTAGATCAAAAGATTGTCACAATTCAAAACAATTATTATAACCGAGAGTATTTAGCTCCTGGGTCGTTCTCCTAAGGAGTTGCAAATGAAGTGTTGTTGTTATTGGCTATGAGAGAAATGGGAATTAGAGGGCAATTGGCAAGAGATATAAATAGCAAGAAATTAAAAGATCATGCATGGAATTAAAAGGAAAGCAATTAAAAGCAATGCAAATAGAAATCAAATAGTAAAAAAGGGCTCTTGGCAAGAAGTGGATAATCTAGATTTTCTATCCTAGTTATGGACCACAAACATGGCAATTGTGTAGAATTAATCCCAATTAGTCAATCCTACTAGAGAATTAGTCAAAAGGGCATAATTGATTCTAATCCCTAAGTCGTAAGTCAACACTAGTGGGTCACTTAGAGTCAAGGGAAACCAAACCAATTAACAATCCTCATACAATGCGAAATGGACATCCACAACTCAATTCCACCCAAACACCCAATTTCTCAACCAAGAGTGTGAAAACTAAACATGCAAGAAATTAAACATCAAAGCAATAAAAGTCAAAGCAATTAAATCGAGGTTAATTCGTACGGCTTCGACTAAATCGAGGTAGGGGGTTTAACTTAAACGGTTTTAATTTAAGAATGCCCACAAAGTTTATTGGGTAACTGCAAATAGGTATAATAGTTGCGAGTGATTGATTGATTATATGAATGTTGAATTGTGGCTGAGATTGTGATTGGAATGATTGAGATTTTGGTTGGAACTTTGATTGTATTCGTTGATTTTGTGAAAATGATTATGCATGGTTTATGAATTGTTTGATGAGAGATTGTTGTGAATTCTGTATTTTGATGGATTAAATTGAAAATGTTGTTATTAAGCTGGTTATATGATTATTGTAATGGACTTAGTTGGTAATTGATTGGAGTTGGGTTTAGAGAATATTTGGAGGGCTGAATCTTGAAATGTTGAATTGATTGCTGAGAATTTGAGTTTTAAAATTAAATGGAAACTTTGGAAGTAAATCAGATATTCAACAGTAATCGAAATGATAAGAGAGTAAAAGCTAAGTAAACTAGGATGAAATTCATTATTGGAATTCAATTTTGAGAAGTTTGAATTAACTGGAGAATTAGTTGTGATTTTCAAAGTTAAACTGAAAAATCTGATTTCCTGCATTATCTTTAAATGAAATCAGTAACTTTGAAAAGCTATAACTAATTATGTGATGATCGAAATTACGTGAGACCAAGTCTGGATTAAGCTTGGGAATATAAGGAGCTGGACTGATGAATTTAAGACCTTTTTGTTAAGTATATGATTTATGGTAAATTTTTGAGTTATGGTTGTGGAATTTGATTTTTACTGCAGAATTTTTAGAACAATAGTAACTTGTTGGCTCTGCTGTGAGTGTTTCGGATTGAATTTTGAAATGGAACTAATTTTAAATAAAACTTTAGTTCTATTATTTTAATGCCATAAAATTTCAGAATGGTTGGACTTGTAGTTTTAAAGATATGAATTTTTAAAAGATGATGCATTATGCAGTAAAAGCCAGATTCTGTTTTCTTAAATTAGTAACTTTGAGAGTTTATAAATTTTGATTCTAGATAGATGTTGAGATGCAACCAATTGAAGGTAAAATTTAAGTATGTTTAACATATGTGATTTAAATTTTAGGCCTATCCATGTTTTAATGAGTAAATTATGGGACTTGAAAGAGGATATGTTCATTAACTTTTAAAACAGAATTCTGCAGAAAATTACTCAACTTCTAAGTTACATAACTCCTTCAATAAAAATGGTTTTGACCTGAAGCCAATTGGAAAAGAAACCTGGATATGTTAAGTTTAACTGTATTAATTTTAAAGGCTATTGGATTTAATTTAAATTTTATATGGAATTTTGGATATCGTATGCTGCTGTTGTTTTCTAGTTTCTAAGCACTGCAGAGCAGTCAGTGTTTCTCCTTTGTTTCTGAGGCTAGTTAAATCAGAAAATTGTGATTTTAGTTTTTTAGAAAGCTTATTCCAAGATGAACGTCTGGACATAAAGTTTGCGCAATTCTGAGTTCATTTGTTATATTAAAAATAGAGAAGAAGATAGAGTGTCAAAAATGTCTTAGTGACCGTCACGAGTTCATAAAGTTAAAAATGAATCTTAGCGTTATATGATTGATTTAATATTGGGATTTGTTTGATTTAGAAATGATTTGATACTGGAAAAGGTTGAGAAGAGTTTGATAAATTGTTTGGTTGGGACCCGAAAAGGATAGCTAAGTCCTATTTTTGGAAGAGATTATGCCTAAATTTTTATAAAAGTATAAAGTTGTAATTAAAATGAATATTTAAGACTTGTTTAAAGACGATAACTTTACTGATTCTTTTGAGAAAAGATTATTTGGTTTATGAGGTTGTTGGCAAGGGCATGGGTCTTGTCCCGCTTGCGTATTTGCAATTATGAAAGAAAAAGGAAAGAGTAAAGTACTTATTGTATGATTATCTGTTGCATTGAGGCAACTACAGAGATATTTATATATTCATTTGCTGCATTGAGGTAGTCAGATAGATGGTGGTGTGACCACTGAGAATGCTTTTCTGCGGTACAGATCCATATTTTATTTCTGTAAGGCAAAGGCAGAGGGGTTATTTTCTACTACAGAAGTACCATGACCACCTGTTCCATTTCTGTAGTGGCAAAGGGGTTATGGTGTTAATACATATTCCTAGAGGATTCCTATATTATTAGTATATTTTAATTTGTATATGGATCTATTTATCACATTTTACTTGTGTCATGGTTGAGAAATGACAAATGTCCTATTATTTGGTTTAATAAATTTGGCTGTATATTGGCTGAGAAATAAGTTGTGAATTGGTTGTTTTTGTTGGAACTGTAGACGGTGGAAATATCCAAATTTTAGGGGAGGTTTGCCAAAATTTTTCTAAATATTTTGAATAAAATTTAATGGAAAAAATTATAATTAGTCTTATATCTTGTTTCTAATTTTTTGTTTCGTTTTTTATTATTTATAGGAGTGCTAAAATGGTGACCACATGCTACTTTGAGGGCTCAAGAATATTTTGATTCATAGAGACACTAATCTATGTTAGAACTTTTAACTTTTGGTTGAACTTGTGCAAGAAATATAACTTGTAGAACTAATCAATATACTCACTAATGTTATTTTATTTTAAAACAATTTTAGCAAAATGAGACATGTTTGAATTATATATATTTTTACATATTATATAAATGTAGATTTGCTTAGTAAAATAGTTAATATATTAGTTAATTTAAAAAATAATTTAGTAAATTATGCATGCAATTTGTATTAAAAAAATGTTACAAAATAATTATTTTGCTTTTGTAACTAAAGAAAGAAATGTTACAAAATCAAGTTACATTTTGTAACAAAATTTTATGATAGGAAAAATTAGATTGTCACCAAAAATATTTTGAAAATCAAAATTTGTTACCACTTTTGTAACGATTTCTTGTTTTTTGTATTAGAAAAATTTATTATAAAATATCACTTTGAATTGTAACAGTGCCATTTTTTGTTACAAAAACTTTTTGTAACGGGACATACTGCAACGGCCCCTTTTTTTGTTACAAAATCCTTTTGTTTCAAAATTTCGATTTTTTGTAACAATTTTTTTGTTACAAATATTACTTTTTCTTGTAGTAAAGGAAATAGCAAGAAAGTAACTTAACATGCAAGAAATTAAATGAAAGCAAGTAAGGGTCAAAGCAATAAAACTTCAAATGCAAGAAACCTCTTGACAAGTAATTGAGGGTTAAGGCTACCTATCCTAGTCATTAACCACAAACATATGATGATTATGAAGAGTTAATCCTACTTAGTCAACCTTACATCGAAGATAAGTCGAATAGGCATAGTTGATTTCAATTCCTAAGTCCTATGTCAACACTAAGGGGTCACATAGAGTCAAGGGAGACCAAATCAACTAACTACTCTAATATATCAAACAAGAATGGACATCAATGACTCAAGGGTCACCAAAGTCATTAATACCAAGCCAAAAGTGAAGAAAAACTAAGTAAAAACTAAGCCAAGCATTTTATCAAACACTTGGTGTGCATAAAAATAAAATAACATTAAAATGCATTAAAAATTAATTCTAACTACTAAAAGCAAGAAAATGACAATAACAATTAAAGAAAGCAATAAATGACATAGAAACATAAATTTGCATTAATTAGAATTAAAATAACAAAAGTGTTCATAACTTGAAAATTGATATAAAAGAGAAAATAACAAAAGAGATGAAGAAGATAAAGACAAGAAAGCATAGAAACATAAATGAAACTACACTAAAACAAGAATTAAAGACAGAAATTAAAGGAAATTAAACTAAACCTAACCTAATTTTAGAGAGAGGGGGAGCTTCTCTCTCTAGAAACTAAGAGAAGAACATAACAAAAGCTAAACCTAATTGCCCCCCACATGGAGTGAGGCCTTGTTTGATATAGGAAGAATCAGCTTCAGAAAGTCCCAAAATTGGGCTCTGGAGGCCCAGAAATCGCCCCTAGTGATTTTCATTAAGTGAGTCACGTGCTGGGACGTGTGCGTACGCACAGGTGTGTGCATACGCACACATGCTGATTTTTCTCCTATGCGTACGCACAGGTAGTTGTGCGCACGCACACTCCAATGTGTGCTTCTCCTTTATTTTCTTCATGTTTTCTCCTTTTGTACATGCTTCCGTCCACTTTTACCTTGCCAAACTTGCCTTTAGGACCTAAAATTACTCAACAAAGATGTCATGGCATCGAATGGGATAAAAGTGGGATAAAAGTGATCAAAATAAGTACAAAATAGCATGTTTTCACATTTAGGCTCAATTAAGGAAGAGAACACAAAAGCATGCTATTTGGATGAATAAATGTGGGTTTATTTGATGAAATCCATTCAAATCAAACCAAAATATACCAAAAAATATGGACTCATCAACTATCATCTATCTTGCTTGGGAGGCTGTTCTCGAAGACCTCTCGGTTTAAATTAGATACTTTTTCGGGTACCTACTCCTTTGAGATTTATGGAAGAGCAGTGAGTTTCAACCTTGACGAAGCTATGAAGCATCCGCCGGAAGACCATTCTATCTTCCGGTGTGATATTATTGATGAAATTGTGACCGAAGTCCACCAGGAGACAGTTGATGAGAAGAACATGGTTCAAGGTGCAAGTGTGGGGAAACCCCCTGAATGTGATGAAGACACCTTACCACCTCCGATACTACCAGATGATCAAGTGCCAAGCCGTGAGCTGAATATGGAGTTGAAGCCCCTTCCACCTCACCTCAAGTATGCTTATCTTGAAGACAATCAAAAGCTCTCAGCGATTATTGCAAAGGAGCTTACTTCCCAACAAGAGGAGCGACTGCTTAATGTATGAGAAGAAACAAGAAAGCTATTGGGTGGAGTTAGGCGGACATAGTTGGTATAAGCCCTCAATTTTGTAAGAACGCATCTTTCTAGAGGAGGGAGCCAAGCCTATCTGTCAACCTCAAAGGCGGTTGAACCCCACAATTCTAGAAGTTGTGAAGAAAGTAGTGACCCGACTACTTGAAGCCGATATTATCTATCCAATCTCGGGTAGTGAATGGGTTAGCCCAGTACAAATGGTTCTGAAGAAGTTCGGTGTCACCATAGTCAAGAATGAGAATGGGGAACTCATGGCTACAAGGGTGCAGAATTCCTGGAGAGTGTGCATCGACTACAGGCGCTTGAACTTGGCCACTCGCAAGGATCACTATCCACTACCTTTCATCGATCAAATGCTTGATCGCCTATCAGGTAAATCACATTACTGCTTTTTAGATGGATATACTGGTTATTTTCAGATCCATATTACTCCAGTAGATCAGGAGAAAACAACTTTCACATTCCCCTTTGGAACATATGCATATAAAAGAATGCCTTTTGGTTTATGTAATGCATCGGCTACGTTTCAAAGGTGCATGATCAGTATCTTTTCGGATCTTCTTGAGCACTGTATGGAAGTATTTATGGATGATTTTAGTGTCTATGGTGATTCATTTGACTTTTGTTTGGATAATCTTGTTAGAGTATTAGAAAGATGTGCTAGTTCAAACCTTGTGTTTAATTTTGAAAAATGTCATTTTATGGTAAAGCAAGGTATTGTTCTAGGCCATGTTGTTTCTAATACTGGTATATCTGTTGATCCTGCAAAGGTTGATGTTATTTCTGGTCTACCTTACCCCTCCTCTGTGAGGGAAGTCTGTTCTTTTCTTGGTCATGCAGGTTTCTACCGGCGTTTTATCAAGGACTTCAGTAACGTTGTACTACCTCTTTCCCGTCTGCTATAGAAAAACGTAGAGTTTGACTTGAGTGAAGGCTGCATGAAAGCATTTGACAAGCTGAAGATTGCCTTGACCCAAGCTCCTATTGTGAGAGGGCCTGATTGGAGTAGGCCATTCGAGATTATGTATGACGCATCTAACTATGCGGTAGGAGCGGCGCTGGCTCACCGCGAAGGTAAGGATCCCTATATCATAGCCTATGCTTCTAAAACTTTAGATGATGCCCAGTCTAACTATACTACCGCTGAAATAGAACTCTTAGCAATTGTTTTTGTCTTGGATAAATTCCGAGCTTATTTACTTGGAACCAAAGTGGTAGTATATTCAGACCAAGCGGCTTTGAAATACTTGCTAGCTAAAAAAGAGTCAAAACCAAGGTTAATCCGCTGGATATTCCTATTGCAAGAGTTTGACTTAGAGATCAAGGATAGGAGTAGTTCCCAAAATTTAGTGGCAGACCACTTAAGTCGCCTAGAACATATTAAAAGTGACTCCACTCCTATCTATGATGCATTTTCACTTAATAGCTTGCAGGCAATATCCGAGGTGGTTCCTTGGTATGTGCCCATTGCTATTTATTTAGTTAGTCACACCTTCCCTCCAAATTTTTCTAAACATCGAAAGGACAAGCTCAAGAGCGAGTCCAAATACTACATATGGGATGACCCATATTTGTGGAGATGTAGTGCTGACTAAATAATTAGAAGATGTGTTCCACAATCCGAAATCCAGTCTATTTTAGAGGCATGCCACTCTTCTGAGAGTGGTGGACACTTTGGTTCTCAAAGAACTACAAGAAAAATTTTAGACTGCGGATTTTGGTGGCCCAAACTTTTTAAGGATGCTAATCTTTTCTGTGGCTCTTGCCACCAATGCCAAAGGTTTGGAAACATATCCAAGAAGGATGAGATGCCCCAACAAATCATGTTGTTTTGGTAAATTTTTTATGTTTGGGGTATTGAGTTCATGGGTCCATTTCCAAACTCGAATGGTTTCTTATATATTCTGTTAGCTGTTGATTATGTTTCTAAATGGGTAGAAATAATTCCTGCCCGTACTGATGATGCTAATGTGGTTGTCTCTTTTGTTAGGAATAATATTATTTGCCGCTTTGGATCACCACGAGAAATCGTGAGTGATCAATGCTCTCATTTTTGTAACAAAAGAATGACAGGTTTGATGAAGAAACATGGCATCATTCACAAGGTGGCGACGACCTACCATCCCAAACAAATGGCCAGGCCAAAGTGTCTAATAGAGATATCAAGCGCATACTCGAGAAGATTGTTAAACCTCATAGAAGGGATTTGAGCTCTAGGCTTGGAGATGCGCTATGGGCTTATCGGACAGCTTACAAGACACCAATCGGCATAAGTCTGTTCTGCCTAGTCTACAGAAAGGCTTGTCACCTTCCGGTAGAGGTAGAACACAATGCTTACTGGGCTGTGAAGGAATGCAACTCAGGATTGGGAGGAGCCAGAATTGAAAGAAAATTACAACTAGAGGAATTAGAGTGCATTCGGCTAGAAGCATATGAAAACTCAAGGCTCTACAAAGAAAAGGTGAAGGCGGTACATGATTAGAACATCAAGAGAAGAAAGTTTAGAGCTGGGGATCAAGTCCTTCTTTACAACTCAAGGTTGAGATTAATGCCGGGCAAACTAAGGTCAAGATGGGATGGACCCTACATGGTGGAGAAGGTCGAACTGTATGGAGTTGTCCACCTAAGTCACCCCTCAAGCCCTACCTTCTTCAAATTCAATGGACACCATTTAAAGCTTTATCATGGTGCAAAAGTGAAGAACAACAAGGAGCTGGAGATCTTCCTCTTGAAGGACCCAGCCAAGGAAGAGGACTGGGCCTATGGACTGTCCAACTTAAGGACGTTAAAGAAAAGTGCTAGGTGGAAGACAACCCACCATGGTACGATCTTCCTATTTACATCTCTTGTTACTTTACTTTTCAAGTGTTTTTATACTTTTCTGCTTATTTAGATACCTGAATTATGCATAAGTACCTTCTCTTCTGATATAAAAAAGGCCTGTCACGCGTGCGCATGGCTGAAGCGCACGCGTGAGTCCCCAAAGATGCACCAGGCAATAATGGTGCTGGAACGATGCGATCACACGACCAAATAGAATGTTGTGCTGGGGCCATGCGGGAAGGGGGCAAAGGGCATGAGCACTAGTCACGCATACGCGTCGACGCCCATTTTTCCTGTTATGCTGAATTCGTGCTGGGACCATGCTACCGCACAGCTTGGACAGAATGTTGTGCCAGGCTCGTGCTGGAGGGGCGCCAAGCGCATGATGCTGCCCACACGTACGCGTGGCCGACGCGTGTGCGTCGCCCCGTCCCCAAGATTTGTGCTTTCGTGATGCTGACACTGTGCTCCCGCATGGCTCGAACAGAATGATGTGTCGAGACCATGCAGGTACCATGCAAAACGCGCGATTCACCATCACGGGTACACGTGGATGATGCATGTGCGTCACCTTCATTTTTCATACTCCACTCGTACGCGTAGATGACGCTTATGCGTCACTATCCGTTTTTTAATTCCAAACGCGCAGACCTAGTTCTGCGGCGTTTCCCCGTCCCTTTTTTTCTTTTCTTTTCTTCCCTCCTTCCTTCTTTATTCTTTCTTCTTCTCTTCTCACTATTCTTCTCTCCTTTTCCAGTGGACCTCCACCGGCTGCCACCGTTCTTCGATGTTCTTTTTCTCTTTTCTCTCTGTCTTACTACTCTTCTTTCTTCCCCTATTCTTTCTCTCTTACTTCCACTTACCACTACTCCTTCTTGCTTTCAAGGTTTCACTCCTTCCTCATTATTTTCTCTATTTTCCTTTAATTTAGTTACATCTTATCACTTTGTTTTCTTTTTGTTGCACTTTATGTTCTTATTTCTTGCTTAGTCTTAGTTATTTTCTTTTCAATTTATTGTATGTTTGCAATTGGTGTTGGATCACTATTTTCCATTCCTTTTATAAATTCATTGGATTGATTAGTGCTACTTGCTCTATTGGATTTTTTTCTTTTTATGATGTTATATGTTTGTTTTGTCAACTTGCTTGTTGAATAATACAATGCACACCATGTGTTTGTGAAAATGTTTCAATGGACCCTTACTTTAATTTTACTTTTATTCTTGCATTCTTTGCTACTTTTTCACTACACTTATCTTATTAGTGCATTCTTCACCATCCTTACTCATTTCTTTACAATTCTCCTCTTCCCTTATTTTTAGTATGACGACCACAAAAGGAAAGGAGAAGTCTTCTAAGAAAACGGCTTCTAAAAGGCAAGCACCGAAGTCACCCACCAATCGGCAGCCTTCTAAGAAATCAAAAGTGACTATCCGCATTGATGAGTCAGACAAGAAGATTCCCACCAAGGATACAGCGAGATTCACCAACCGTTATTGTGAAAGGATGCATTCCAATATTATAGAGCGGAATCAAATGAAGAGGACACGTTGGGGTTTCTTGAACCGAGATTCAATTGAATTTAATTTGTCTTGGGTTGATGAATTTTATGCTAATTACCACTCCCCAACCTTTGACTCAATCTATATGCGTCGGAAGCAAGTCCCTATTTCGGAAGCCGCTCTTCATCGAGTGCTTGGTATTCCACCAAATCCGGAAGGGTTGGATGCCTTCCACGAAGTGCAAATTGCCCGCAAGGGTTATACTTTTGATTGGGACCCCTTCCTTAAGGCAATCGCTAAGCCCAGAAGCACTTGGGTTTATGGGAAAAGCAAGGTTAACTTAAAGGGGCTTTCAACTAATGATTTGACAGATGAGGCTCGTGTATGGCAACAGATCATGTCCCACTATGTCTGGCCGAGCACTCATGAGTCCTCTATCACCAGGGACATGGCCGTGCTTGTATGGTGCATTTTGACTGAGAGGCCGCTTAACATTCCTAGACTCCTCCGACGGGCCATAGGCCGCGTTCAAACGGTTGGTAACACTCCATTCCCAACCTTGGTCATAGAACTACCATCTGCAGCTGGCATTCCGCACGAAACGGATGACATAAAGAGTAAAATCCCCTTAGCAGATGAACTGGTTCCCCATGGAAAGTGGATCATGCCACAAGTGCCACCCAAGAGCCTGAATGACGACCCGTCTTTGGAGGCTCCATCATCTTTTGCCCCACCATCATCAACACCCCATGCACCACCACCATCCAACCACCAGTTGCTACTTGAGATCCTGGAGAAGGTAGAACAGCAAGGCCGGCGGATTGAGCAGATTGAGCGCCACAACAAGCGTTGCTACAACTACTTGAAGGAGCTTATTGGTTGTACTCACCCACCCCCGGAGGACCCCAACACCTTGGACTCTACTTCCATTGTTGGCGATGGAAGCGATTAAGGTATGGACACAGAGGCGCTCCTGTCCCCCCCCATCATTTGGCCATTGGAAGTGGTGATCCCAGACACACTTTGCGGATCACTGATGGCACGGAGGACCGTGCCAAGCTTTAAGTGTGGGAAGGTCGGTAACTGACTCCCGAAGGTAACAACTCTCTCTCAATACTAATATTTTAATTTTCTTTTGTTAAATAGGATAACTTGCATGTGTAGTTAGTTGCTTGCATTTAGGTAATACTTGGTTGAAGTGATAATTTCTTGTCCAAGAAACTATTTTAGGATATTTCACTAGTTCGAATTAAAATTTTGTTGAACTTTTCTGAAAAAATTTAATTTGGAACATGGTTTTAGATCTTGAACACACAAGACTTGTGAGTTTTTTTGAACCTATTTGATTGGTTGCATCTATCAAGTAATGTTTTTTTTTGTGTGTTGTTCTCTCTAAAATTGTGATCTTTGTCTTGCTTGATTCTATATTTCTACTATTTGATGTATGCATGCACTTATATGATTGAGGCCTTTGTTTCGCTATAGCTCACATACCCATATGGCCTTACCCTTTCATTACCCTTTGCAATCCAATGTTGAGCCTATTTTACCCTATTTATTCTTTATTTTAGCACATTATTAACTCTAAGCAGAAAATAATAAATGTCCATAATTTGAATCCTTGGTTAGCTTAGACTAATGAGAGTGCACATGAATTAAGTGTGGGGAATACTTGATTTGGGAAATGGGTATTTTATAGTCTTATATGAAAAGGTGAAAATAGTTTAGGCACTTGTTCATGCATCCAGTACATTAATCATATGCATAACTCATTTAAAAAAAAAGAGAAGAAAAAAAAGAAAAAAAAAGAAAAGAAAAAAAAAGAGAAAGCAATAAAAAGGGGACAAAAATGCCCCAAGGTAAATAATTGAATTAATGCATATGATTTGTACTCAAAAGATATCAAGGTGCATGAATTTGTGGAAAAATAATCAACAGGTAGTTAGAATTTGCATTGTAATGACATGGAATGTCTTAGGATAGGTGGAAAGTTTAGGTTAATCAAGGATTCGGATTTTAGTCCACTTAACCAAATACATTCCTACCTTGACCCTAACCCCTATTACAACCCTTGAAAAGACCTCTTGATATATGTATTTGTGCATTAAATTTTTGTTGATTGGTAGAAGAAGAACAAGCCTTAAAAAGCAAGATTAGTAGAGAAACGAGAGAATCGACCCTCAAACACTAGAGTGATTAGAGTGTATTCACTTCCATTGATGCTCGATTCTTTGTTCCCGTCTTTCATGAGCTTTCTTCTTGCAAGTCTACTTGTACTTCATTTTGAGATTTAAATTAGTGGAATTCAGTTTATGTGTGTTCTTAGAGAATTTGTTTACTTTTAACCAAGTAGGTAGAACCATTTAGCATGTAGTTGCATCCTTATAGATAAATTGCATTGGATAAGTTTCACCATTTTTCCTTCACTCTTTTGGCTCACATGAGCTTAGCATGAGGACATACTAATGTTTAAGTGTGGAGAGATTTGATACACCACTATTTTATGATATATTTTGGACTGAATTGAGTGGATTTTGTCAACTTCTCTCACACTTATTCATATAAATTGCATGTTTTTAAGTTTCCTTCCTAATTTTGTACAATGATTGAAAACATGCTTCCCAAACCTTTAAATCGCTAATTTTAATCCTCTGTTATTACCATTTGATACCGTGATATGTGTGTTAAGTGATTACAAGGAATGGCATAGAGGATGAAGAGGAAGCATCCTAAAGTGGAAGGAACACAAGAATTTAAAGATTTGAGAAGCTGGAGGTGACGCGCACGCATGGCTGACGCGTACGCATGATCAAGCCATTTTTCACTAACGCATACGCGTGACTGATGCGTACACGTGACCTTGTACAGAGCCCCACCGATGCGTACGCGTGACGAGTGTCACGTGCTGCAATTAACAGAACTCGCTGGGGGCGATTTCTGGGCTGATTTGGACCCAATTTCAAGCCCGAAAATACATACTAGAGGATGGGATGGAGCTGAGGCTGAAGGGACTTCACACTTTAGCTTAGTTTTTTATTTTCGAATTCTAGTGAGAGAAACTCCCACTTCTCTCTAGGATTTTTGGTTTTTCTTACTTTTGCTTTGATTTGGATCTTGAGAGAGCTGCTGCTACTTTCAATCAGAGTCATCTTCCTTATAATTTTCTTCTCTAGTTCTTCTATTACCCTTTTACATTTGATTATTTTAAATTCATGTTTGGATCTTGTTATGATTGAATTTTATCAATGTATTGAGTTATTTCTACATCTAGTGTTATTGCTTATTTTGTTCTTGTTAATTATTTTCAGTGGTAATTTGAATTGAATCATTTTGCTATTTATTATCATGTATTTTATCTTTGCTCACCAAGTGTTTGAGAAAATGTCATCCAATATCATAGAATAGATTTTCTTGCTTGGTTGGGGGTTGATAAATCGAGCCACTTGAATTGTTATACTCAAGTATTAATCTGTAATTGGAAATTGCCAATTGGCTTAAAATTCACCAACTCTAGTTCTTCTCTACGAAGTGACTAGGACTTGTGAGCTAAGATTAATTATTTCACTTGACTTTTCTTCACTTGTTAGAGGATAACTAAGTGAGAGTAATGAGCTTTTACTATCACACTTGGGAAAGACAATAAAGATAGAATTTCCAATTCTCACCCCTAACCAAGGCTTTTTATATTGATTATTTTACAACTCTTGCTAATTATTCATTGCTTTAATCTCTAGTTATTTATTTCTCTTGTTTTCAACTTTGAAAATTTCCAGAAAAATCACAACCAATAATTTGCATTTTGTGTCAACTTATAGGGAAATGACTCGAGATTTTACTCCCAGTTATTCATTTCACTTGTGACACATTTTAAATTCGATAGCAGAAATCTCGTCGGTCAAGACTATACTTACAATATTAATTTGGAAAAATACTTTTGGTAATTTTTGTCCGGCATTTATCCGCTCATCAAGCTAGCAAATCAGTCTTCTCATGAGGCTCGTACGGAGTGGCTTGTTGTCCACTATCAGCGGGCAACATGTGTAAAGTTCTATGCATTGCTGGATGAATTTTTAACCTGACAAAGACGATTCCGGCCTTTTATAGTAGTTGTTATTCTGCCCATGCGTGTGATGTAATATGTGAATAATAAATGCTGAGATGTGAAGTTTGGAATATATATATATATATATG
>NC_029793.2:101363393-101387613 GCF_000816755.2 Arachis ipaensis
CTTGGGTCCTTGGGTGTTTTTGAAGCCCGTATTGCATTGGGTAATATTCAAATAAATACTTATCCAAATAAAGTCCATAATGAATAACAGTATAATACATTCTCAAAGGAGTGGACTCTCTATTTCAACCCAAGGAACATATATAGTTATAAAATTTCAGGTTGGGGAGGATTATTATTTTGTTTGAGTTTCTTTAAGATGGATGAAGACATGAAACACTATCTATCTATATTTTTCTATCACGAAGGGGGATCACCCTAGTGTTTACTCAAGTTAGGAGGAGGTGAACGAGAAGGTGTTTAATTATAATTTTCCGGAGTATCATGGTTTCAATAGCTACGAGCATGCGTTATTGTGTTTCAAATTGAGAATGGCTTCCATTGATGTTGAGAAAGCTACAAATGAGGAAATGTTTAGAACACAAAGTGAAAGGGTTTCTAAAATGAAGGGTGTGTTCTCATTCGGTTGTAGCCTGCGGTTTGGTTTGGTTGGATGTAAGTGCTTCTAACCTCTCATGAAAGTGGTCTATAAACTTGCAATAGAGCCTCAATCTCGTTCTTGAACTTAGAATTGTCCTAAATTTGTCCTTGAACTTAACAACAGTCGTCCCTGAGGTATTTTCCGCAACAGATTCATGACGTAGTTGAACGGAGACCACGTTTGACTTGTAAAACATTGTCGTTTCCTTTCTGAAGCTGAAGATGAAGTTGATCTTGGAGAAATCTTTCAACTTCTACCATCCCTTCCTCTTCTTCTCCCCAAATTTCACCATAACAAGGTCTCCTCTCCCCTCAACAGCACCACCTCCGCAGTAGGCAACTAGTGCTGAAGCAGAAGAAGGCAGAGCAAACTGTCGAATTTTGGATCTTCCCTGATAAACTGTTTCAAATAATCAATGATCACATGGTTCTCGACATTTTGAATGTCATCGAAAGGAAAAAAAGGTGTCTTAGCATTGGGGAGGAGGCTAGCAACACGATATCGGCAACCGGTGGGAGAGGACTTAGGATGGCGGGGACGAGAGTACGTCTGGCGACGAGATCTGGTGCTCTCGTTAAAGAAAGAAGGGTCAATTTTAGCAGTAACGAGGTGGCAACGGGTGGAGTGGAGATCGAAGGCAAAGAGGAAGGAGAAAAACAGGGAATATAGCTTCGACTATGAGAGAGTTATAGTGTCTATTCGAGTCAGGAATAATATGTTGAGAAATTGTTGCTGCTATTGTTGTGGTAGTGCCGGCAGCTGTGAGGTAGCTATAGGGATTAGGAGCAGAAGAAGAGACTTTATGAGAGACAGAAGCACAGTAATACCAACACATTCAACCCCTCTCAATACTCAAAGCGACATTGTTTCAAGTGTATTTGGGGGCCAGAAAGGAAACAACGATGTTTACAATACCAATGTGGTCTCCGTTCGACCACGTCATCAATCTGTCACCGAAAAATACCTCAGGGACGATCGTTGTTAAGTTCAAGGACATATTTGAGGCAATTTTAAGTTCAGAGACGAGTTCGAATCTTGATTGTAAGTTTATGGACCACTTTAAGATTTAACTATTATTTGTTTCCTACCAAATTATTTTGTTCAGGGCTTTCGGTAATTCCTGAAGAGGAACTAAACCCTTTTCTTGAGTTTTCCATAGTCAACAACATAGAGTCTTAGCTAGTGAAGATTTGCCATGATTCTGACATAGATTTCCCATGGAACCGTCGGACAACTTGCCGGTGCACAGTGGAAGGTGAAGGCTTTCATCCACAAAGTGCATAACAAGGTACGGTGGCATAGTTTTAGGGTTTTATCATTCAAAAAAATTGCCTACATATATCTATTATTTGCATTCCATTTTTTTTGCCTTGGATTTCGGTTAACCTTTTTTAAGAAATTTGTTTCAACCTTTTTTAAATCTATAGGCCAAAATTTTTTTCTTGGTTTAGTTATTCTCAGATTTGAACACAAAAATAACTAGTCATTTTTATATCATTTGTTTGTTAACTTTTCTAAAGAAATATGTTCCAACCTTTTTGATTCTGCAGCCTAAACCCAAAGTTTTTGTCTTTTATTCCTGGAAGTGAACAAAAAAGCAACTACTCATTTTCATATCATTTGTAATAAAAAATATTTCTTTTTTGTAACGTAAATTAAAAAAAAATTTGTGGCTTGTTTTTCTGAAGCAGAAATTTCTTTATCTTACACTATATACCATATACGAGGAATACAAACTGAGATACAAACACAAAACAAGGAATCCCTAATTTTTTTTGTCAAGAAAAGATCATTGCTTTTTTAATATATGACATTGTTCAAGCTCAATATGTATGGCTCCAATGTGAACCCTTTTCTTGTCATTTTTTTGTACAACCCTTCTTTTGTCATCTTTGAAGTTGCTCTATTTTTTGGGCCAAAAAAAATCTACTTTTTGGGCCCAATGATGGGCGCTCATGGTTTGTTTCGTTGTGTAGTGCAAAAGTGAATCGTCTTCAATGAAAAAGCTCCATTATTCTTCCGCATTTTTGTTGCAGAATTAACCTACTCTGAGGTATCAAATTTAAATTTAACCCAAGATTATACATGACTTTGTCAAAATTGAACTTTCCAGTAGTCCATAGGATCTGAAAGCTCCCTGGATCTGGTATATTCCTTGGCAGCTCATTCGGAATTAGGATATTGTACTTCTCAGTAAGTACTTCTATTTCATCTCCCCTTAGGTCCTTATTTTTAAAAAGAATGTCTTTTAGACAGGCCGTATAGGGGGTCTTTTTTCCCAATACCTTTGCAACAGAGATATTGACTTGCAAATCCTTAAGGGCTGCTGGGAAATTGATGCGTGAGCATCTTCTCTATCTTTTCCTAGTGAATTTGCATTCAAATTGTTGAGTTTAATCAAGATTTAAATATCTTTTAGCCACTATGGATGCTACTTTGAGTTGTGTGTATTTCCGTTTATTTCAGGTAGCATTCGGATGGATTTGATGGAGTTTTGTAGCAGAAAAGGAAGAAAGCGAGTGATGCTGTCAACCCCGACCTCCTTGCACTCAAACAGAAATAACTTGAGTTATAGAGGTCCAATTGATGTGATTCTAGTGGCATTAGAAAGCTAACTTTCAGAGCTTTCCAACGATGTATAATAGTGTATACTTATTCTTCAGCATTCTCGGCCTCCTCCACGTTGAACTTGAGCTTTCTCAAGTTCAGCGTGGAGTCCACGTACAAAGGAGGAATCACACATTATCCACGCTGAACTTGAGAATTCCCCAGTTCAGCGTGGAACTCAAGGAACTCACTCAAAGAGACACTGCCTCATCCACGCTGAACTTGAGAATTTTCAAGTTCAGCGTGGACCTTAATACACAAGTGATCCTAGCGTACAAACTAAAGCCATTCAAAGATTTATTTTAATTTTGATTTAAGTTTATTTTATTTATAAATAGGAAAAGATATTATTTAATTTTTAGAAAATATATTTTATATTAATTAGGATTAGATATAAAAGGGAAAAGAATCAGCCCTTCGGGGGGATCTCTTCTCTTCTTCTCTACCTCATTCCGCACTTTACAGTTTTTCAGAATCCTAGTTTTCTTTCTGAACCATGAGCAACTAAACCTCCACTGTTAAGGTTAGGAGCTCTGTCTATTTGTATGGATTGATTTTATTACTTTTTCTATTTTAATTCATGTATGGATTTATAATTTAAGAATTGTTTTCGCTCTTTATCTCATGAATTTGGGTGAAACGGAAGTATGACCCTCTTTCTATTTGAGTTCTTGTATAACTTGAAAAAGCTCTTTACTTGAACAACAGCTTGAAAACATATTCTCCTAAATTTTAATTATTTAGATTTAATGGGATACGTGACATATAATCCTTTTATTTTTGGATAATTAGAGTTTTTGTGGCATATAAACTGGAATTTGATCATCACCCTCTAATTAGAATTAATTGACCAAGGAATTGGCAGTTGATGAAAGTTAGAGGAGACTAGAAAGGTATAAGGAATTAGGGTCTAGTCACATATAGTTTGCCATAAATTAAATCCTACATGATTAAAATAGTTAGTAAGAAAAGTTAATCCGAAAAAATAGATAACTCTAAAACCTTAATTGTCTTCTCCATATTTTCTTCCCAACTCATTTACTTGCCTTCCTTCAATATTCTTTATATTGTTTAATATCTTTTATATTGCCCAAACATTACTTTTTGTTTGCCTGACTAAGTCTATCAATCAATTATTGTTGCTTGATCCATCAATTCTCGTGGGATTGACCCTCACTCACCTGAGGTATTACTTGGTACGACCCGGTGCACTTGTCGGTTAGTTTGTGGTTAGAAAATCCATACCAAGTTTTTGGCACCGTTGCCGGGGATTGAATGTGATTAACAACTATTAGTTATTTGATTGCTTAGATTAGGCATTTTAATTTTAATTTTATTAAAATTTTGTTTATTTATTTTTGAAAAAAAAATTAAATAAATAGTACTAATCTTTTTCTTTATTTCTGAAATTAAGTTTGGTGTTTCCTAATTAGTTTTATTTTAATTTTTCTTATTTTAATTTTTAGAATTCTGTTCTTTCTTCTCTACTTTCCTGTTTACCACATGGTGCGTTTGATTCTTTTTGGTGTTTTATGCTAAGAAAAAATAATGGAGAGAGATCACATGGGGTATTACTCACATTCAGGGAGTGATTCCTATTATTGTGAATGGGGAAACTACCCAAATTTTGGTTGGCAAAGTCAAAACCAAAGAAAATTCAATGCTCCATATCCCAACTATCAAGAACCACCATCTCCATATTCATACCAAGAACCAGCACCTCTCTATCCATATCAAGAACCATCATCTTTCTACTCATATCAAGAGCCACTATCTCCTTATCCATACCAAGAACCATCATCTCCTTCTTATTTATATCAAGAGCCACCATCTCCTTATTCATCTCAAATACCATTAGATCTTGAGCTTCTCATAAAAGAATTCTTACATGATATAAAGACGAGTGTCAAAAATGTAGAGAAATATGTGCAGTCAATTAAGTCACAGAAAGAGGAGCAAGCAAACTCCTTCCCAAGAGATATAATACAAGATCCTATAGAAGTAAGTGAGGAAATCAATCAAAGGAGTTTACACTCCAATGAATTAGAGTACTTTCCACCCTCACACATGGAAGAAGAGGAAGATGCAAAAACAAAGGAGGAAGATGTGCCAACAAAGAAGGAAGATGCAGAAACAAAGGAGGTTGTAAGGGATGAAGACAATTATGGGAATCTACACTCCAATGAAGTAGAGACTGGCATAGTTAGTGAGTTTATTGAACCACCAATTCAAGAAGCTCTTGATGAAGGGTACATTCTAAACATCACATAACACCCAGATTTTGAAATCAAAGAAGTGAAGGCAACCAAGGAAAGCACTGAAAAGGGGATTGTGACCAAGAAACAGAAGAAAATATCCATGAAAAAGAAAAGGTCAGCAAAAAATAATCCAACCTCTACCCCAACAAACAAGGTGAATCAAGCTAATCACAATAAAAGAAAGCTTGTTAGGAGGAATTTATATCAAGGGGCACTAATCTTCACCTCTCCCCCCTTGGAGACATTTCTTTTAACCAACTGGAAGAAGAGGAAGAAACTTCAATAATCAAGTGTCAAGCTAGTGACGTTAAAGAAGCGCTTGTCGGGAGGCAGCCCGATGATTTCGTATCCTTAATCTATTTTTCGTAGTAGTAATTTTATTATTTATTTGATTTTTTTATTGAGTTTTTACTGTTTTCCTTTGTTTTACTTGTGTTTTGGTCATGCATAAATTTTAAAATAGGAACCGGACACTTAAAAAAATTTTGGAACACCCTGGAGAAGGTTAAGTCTGCCAATTTCACGCTGAACTTAGGATTTTCCAAATTCAGCGTGGCGTGTGCGTGTAATTTGGAAGGAAGCCTCTGCCAAATCCAAGTTGAACTTGAAAAATTTCAAGTTCAACGTGGCATACGACGTAACTTGTGTGATTTTGGTTGAAGACCCACGCTGAACTTGAAAAATTCCAAGCACAGCGTGGAGAATGACGTAAAGAAGAGTAAAAAGGCCAAGGTTTACACTGAACTTGAAACCTCAAGTTCAGCGTGGGATTAAAAAACAAAAAACAAAAAAAGAGAAAGAAGAGAGCGTTAGCGCTGAACGTAGTATCCACCAAATTCAGCGTGGAGCATGCAATCCACACCTCAATTACATAAAAAATAATAATAATAATTAAAAAAATTAAAAAAAAAATAAAAATAAAAAATAATAAAAAAATGATATATATATATTTTACCCTCTTTTGTCCTTTTATCATTTTATTTATCTTTTATCATAATATTTGTTTTTACTCCTTCGGACGTCTTATTCTGTCCCTTTCTACTTTCAGTTCTTCTTTGCTTGAGAACAAGCAAACTTTTAAGTTTGGTGTTGTCGCTTCGCTTGTGGTTTTTCTGTTTATTTTAATAGCACAAAAGGGACACAAATCATCTTCACGGAGGAGCATAGCCAGAAGAATAAGATGGCCACTAGGATAACTGAGGTGGTTGAGTTTCTTTCATTCTATATTTTTTCCCGTTCTTATTATGTTATGTTCTTGTTTTCTGTTTATTTTGTTATTGCATGATCAGTGGTTATTTCAATTCCTAAGTCTAGTTAACTTATTACCTATTTCATTATTTTATTTTCTTTTTTAAGCTACAAAAAAAAGAGAGTGTTTCATGTATTACTCACTGAGCTTGAAAATCAAAAGAAAAGAAAGAAGTGATGCAATGCATGAAAAGAGTGAGTTTATATCTAAGATTTATCATATTTACTTAAATGTGGTGGTGTTATTTGTAATTCTGAATGAATGACATGAACAGAGCATATTTGAATTTGAATCAAGGGGTGTTGATGTATGAGGAACAGGGATTTAGAGAATTATTATGACTTCTCTAAAATAAACAAAAATTTAATCTTTGAAGCAAAAGAGACAGCAAGATAAGCATAAGAGCAAGGTCCAAGGCTCTGAGCATCAATGACTAGGGAGGTCAGACATGATTAAAAGCTCAAGTAGTTGTTTCCCTAGTCATATGCTTGTGGTGTTCTTGTGTCAAGTAATCCTTGAGACAAAACATTTAGAGTCGAGATCAAATGCAATTGACAGAGTATGCCAAAGGCTTTGAGCACCACTGTCTGGGAGTAACTGAAAAGAAAAAAATCAAATAAAGTGAAGAAAAATCAGAATTTAGAAAGAGTTCCCCACTCAAGTGCTTGTGGTGTTTCTGTGTCAAGTAAAGTTTGAGACAAAACATTTAAAGTCACGGCTAGGCTCAAGGTGCAAAGCACCAAAGAAAAGAGAATTAAAGTAAATTCTGCTGTGTTCAAGGATTAAACTGGAGTATAAAGATCAGAGAATTCATAATATGATCCGGATTCCCAATTCCGAATGAAACTGACATTCCTCTGATTCAAATGAGAGTGAGATGCCAAAACTGTTCAGAGCTACAATGAATAAACCCCATTTTAAGAATAGGCTTGAGCATGACTAAACTCTCACTTCTCATGCAAATTCACATCTTAATCATGTACTTATTTTGGTTGCTTGAGGACAAGCAACAATTCAAGTTTGGTGTTGTGATGCGTGAGCATCTTCTCTATCTTTTTCTAGTGAATTTGCATTCAAATTGTTGAGTTTAATCAAGATTTAAATATATTTTAGACACTATGGATGATACTTTGAGTTGTGTGTATTTCCGTTTATTTCAGGTAGCATTCGGATGGATTTAACGGAGTTTTGTAGCAGAAAAGAAAGAAAGCGAGTGATGCTGTCAACCCCAACCTCCTTGTACTCAAATAGGAATAACATGATCTATAGAGGTCCAATTGATGTGATTCCAGTGGCATTAGAAAGCTAACTTCTAGGGCTTTCCAAAAATGTATAATAGTGTATACTTCTTCTTCATCATTCTCGGCCTCCTCCACGTTGAACTTGAGCTTTCTCAAGTTCAGCGTGGAGTCCACGTACAAAGAAGGAATCACACATTATCCACGCTGAACTTGAGAATTCCCAAGTTCAGCGTGGAACTCAAAGAACCCACTCAAAGAGACACTGCCTCATCCATGCTGAACTTGAGAATTTTCAAGTTCAGCATGGACCTTAATACACAAGTGATCCTAGCGTCCAAACTAAAGCCATTCAAAGATTTATTTTAATTTTGATTTAAGTTTATTTTATTTATAAATAGGAAAAGATATTATTTAATTTTTAGAAAATATATTTTACATTAATTAGGATTAGATATAAAAGGGAAAAGAATCAGCCCTTCGGGGGGATCTCTTCTCTTTTTCTCTACCTCATTCCGCACTTTACAGTTTTTCAGAATCCTAGTTTTCTTTCTGAACCATGAGCAATTAAACCTCCACTGTTAAGGTTAGGAGCTCTGTCTATTTGTATGGATTGATTTTATTACTTTTTCTATTTTAATTCATGTATGAATTTATAATTTAAGAATTGTTTTCGCTCTTTATCTCATGAATTTGGGTGGAACGGAAGTATGACCCTCTTTCTATTTGAGTTCTTGTATAACTTGGAAAAACTCTTTACTTGAACAACAGCTTGAAAACATATTCTCCTAATTTTTAATTATCTGGATTTAATAGGATACGTGACATATAATCCTTTTATTTTTGGGTAATTAGAATTTTTGTGGCATATAAACTGGAATTTGATCATCACCCTCTAATTAGAATTAATTGACCAAGGAATTGGTGGTTGATGAAAGTTAGAGGAGACTAGAAAGGTATAAGGAATTAGGGTCTAGTCACATATAGTTTGCCATAAATTAAATCCTACATGATTAAAATAGTTAGTAAGAAAAGTTAATCCGAAAAAATAGATAACTCTGAAACCTTAATTGTCTTCTCTATATTTTCTTCCCAACTCATTTACTTGCCTTCCTTCAATATTCTTTATATTGTTTAATGTCTTTTATATTGCCCAAACATTACTTTCTGTTTGCCTGACTAAGTCTATCAATCAATTATTGTTGCTTGATCCATCAATCCTCGTGGGATCGACCCTCACTCACCTAAGGTATTACTTGGTACGACCCGGTGCACTTGTCGGTTAGTTTGTGGTTATAAATTTTGCACCAGAAATGAGCCAAGTGCTCATCTGCCGGTTCTTTCTGCACGCCTAGGAAAGGCAGCTCTTGAGGCTCTTTCACCTCTGCAAGGGCGAGCTCTGTGGTAATCACAAGCTCCTCTTGCACGCCCAGAGAAGAATCAACTTGAGATTCCTTCCCTTCTGTTGGGGCGTATTCAATGGCAGTTTCAGGATCCTTCTGGTTCATGATTGCCTTAAGTCCCTTAGTAGCATCCTCCTGAGGTTCGGCCTCCTTGGTGAAGACTACTGTTCCACCTTCTTTTAAGGTCTCCATGTCTAGAACTTCTGTCCTAGCTGGGGTTTCCTCACAGGAGTATAAGTGCTGGTTATTGGCAGCTATCTCAATGAGCTCATCTGCCTCTTCATGTGTCTCTATAAAGTACAGAAGACCGTTTGCAAAGTGATTTACTGTCTTCCTGGCTATCTCAGAGATTGCTTCATAGAAGATCATTGTCTTGCCCCGTGTTGAGAACATATGGGGAGGACAATTCCTGAACATCAGCTTGTACCTCTCCCAAGCATCAAGGAGAGACTCACTCTCCTTCTGCCTGAAGGTCTAAACATCGGTCACTAGCTTAGTTAATCTCTTTGAGGGAGAGAACCTGTTCAGGGAATTGTTAACAACCTTATCCCAAGTGTTCACAATTCCTCTAACTTCCATATGCCACCATTCATTTACTTGATTACTCAGAGCAAATGGGAAGAGTTTTATCCTGGGGACTTCAGGGTTCACTCCATTGGCCTCTACAGTGTCATAGAACTACAGAAAGTCGGAGATGAACTTACTAGGGTCTTCCTGTGGGTGTCCATGAAACTGACATTTTTGTCGTAATAGCAGGACCTACTCTAGGTTGACCTTAAAGTCCTCTAAGTCAGTAGGAGTCTCAAATGTATAAGAACCCAGAGGTCTCCCAATTCGTGCATTCCCCTTTGGATCCATAGTGACTCTAGTGTCTCTGCATACATAAATAAAAGACAAAGAAAAATGGGAGTCTCTATGTTAGAGTATAGAGAACTCCCTGTGAGATGTGAAGAAGAAGAATGAAGATGAAGAGAAGAGAAGAAGAGAAAAGAAAATAAGTTAGGTAAAAAAGATAAGATAAGAAAGTTAAGAAAAGATAAGTTTTAGATCCAAAAGATTTGAAATCAAAATCAAAAAGTTAGTTTCTATTTTAAAAAGATTTGAAATTTAAATTTTAAAAGAAAGATAAGATAAGAAAGAATCAAATTTTAAAAGAAAATATTTGAAAAGAAGTTGAAGAAGATAAGATTTGAAATTTGATTTTTGAAAAAGATTTGATTTTAAATTTTGAAATTTGAATTTTAAATTTTAAATTTTGAAATTCAATTTTAAAATTTGAATTTGAAATAAGATAAGATAAGATTTTGAAAATTAAATTTTAAATTTTTTATTTTGAATTTGAAACAAGATAAGATAAAGATTTGAAAAAGATTTAATTTTTTTTTTAAAAGATTTGATTTTGAAATTCAAATTTAAGATAAGATAAGATAATAATTTTGAAATAAAAAATTGAAATTTTTGTTAATATTTTCGAAAATAATTTTAAAATAAAGATAGAAAAGATATTTTTTATTTTTTTGAATTAATGAAGAAAGAGAAAAATAACCAAAATACACAAAACTTAAAATTTTTAGATCTAAGACTCTAAAATTTTTAAAATTCAAAGAGAAAAACACTAAAAGATACCAAACTTAAAAATTTAAAGATCAAAATAAGAAGAAAAACAAGAACACTTTGAAGATCAAGAAGAACACCAAGAACAAAACTCAAAGGATTCAAAGAGAACAAGAACATGCAAAGAGCACCAAACTTAAAAATTTTAAAAACCAAAGACACAATTTTCGAAAATTTGCATGAAAAACACCAAAAGACATCAAATTTAAAGAAATTGAAATCAAACACAAGAAAAATTACCAGGAATAGGTTAAAAGAGATGAAAACCAAAGTGACCAAGGGACACCAAACTTAAAAATTTTTGAAATCAAAGCATACAATTTTCGAAATTTTGAAAAGGAAAAACATAAAGAGACCAAACTTGAGGATTTACACAAAACTCAAACAAAAGACACTATTTTAAAAAAAATTTCAGAAAAAGACTCAAGAAATTCGAAAATTTCACAAGAACACAAACAAAAAATAAAGATTAATAAAAAAAGCAAAGATTTTTGAAAAAAATTTTTGAAAAAGAAAACAAGAAACAAGTAAGACTCAAAGTAAGAAACTCAAAAGAAAATACATAGCCAAAAACAGAAAAAAAATTTTGAATTTTTTTTATTTTTTTTTAAAAAAGAAGAAAATAAAAAACTCAATCAAAGATTAAAGACAATACTTAATCTAAGCAACAAGATAATCCATTGTTGTCCAAACTCGAACAATCTCTGGCAACGGCGCCAAGAACTTGGTGCACGAATTCCCACACTTCGTACAACTGAACCAGGAAGTACACTAGGTCCTCCAAGTAATACCTGAGTGAGTCAGGGTTGATCCCACGAGGATTGTGGTTTGAAGCAAGCTATGGTTATCTTGTAGATCTTAGTCAGGCGATAGAAGAGGTAGGTTTGTTGTTTTAAACGCATAAAAGAGAATAAAGAGAACTTAACTTTGTTCTTCTGGATAACTCTGGTTTTACTGTCTTCTTCAACTGTAAATGATTTCCTCTATGGCAGGCTGTATGTGATCAACGCCGGTTGGGAGGTTGCCAATGCTCCTCGAGATCTGAACCCCAGGGTTTGTGTTGGATCCATTATGATTGAAGGTGAAGCTTCTGCAGTCCATTCTCCTTAGTGATCCTACTCAAAATGCCACAGACAAGGTCGAATCTTCTAGATCAGAGAATCCTGTGTCTTTGGGTTCTAGCCTCTACCACAAAGACTCTAATCTCCCCATACCTCGGCTGAACTGATGTTTTGAGAAGTCCCCAATGAAGTTGTGGATTAGCTGTCTAAGAGATGTATAATCAAGCTAGTGGTTCATCATTATCCGATGAAAGACGCACTATAAATCCATGTAGAATGAGATAACCTTGTTCTAGTTCAATGCATTCATAATGATGAAAAATGAAGATACATCTTAGAATCGAGAATCAAACACATATTGAAAAGAAACAGTAATACTTTTATTGATCCATAAAACTCAGCAGAGCCCCTTCCCTCAACCTAGGAGGTTTAAAAACTCATACTGATAGAAAATACAATGTAAAATTTGAAATATGTTAAAAGGGATCCTAAACAAGTGTGATATTCTCCTTTTAATACTAAACTAATGACTAAGGATTACATAAAAAGGGTAAAATAGTCTTTTAGTGCTAAAATCCACTTCCAGGGCCCACTTGGTGAGTGTTTGGGCTAAGCTTTGATGAGATCCACGTGCTAGGAGGCCTCTAGGGCGTTGAACGCTGGCTAGGGGTCCTTTATGGGCATTGGACGCAAGTCTCTTCTCCTTTGGACGCTGGATGCCAGAATATGGCAAGAGGCTGGCGTTGGATGCCAGTTTTGGGCCTTCAATTCTGAGACAAAGTATGGACTATTATATATTTCTGGAAAGTTCTGGAAGTTAGCTTTCCATAGCCATTGAGAACGCTCTATTTGGACTTCTGTAACTCCAGAAAAGTTCTTTCGAGTGCAAGGAGGTCAGATCCAGACAGCATCTGCATTGCTTTCTCTTCCTTTGAATCAGACTTTTGCTCCAGCTCCTCAATTTCAGCCAGAAAATACCTGAAACTGCATAAAAACACACAAACTCAAAGTAGAATCCAAAATTATGAATTTTACAATAAAATCTATGAAAACTTAATAAGACTTAAACAAAACATACTAAAAACTATATGAAAATGATGCCAAAAAGCATATAAAATATCCATTCATCATTGAGCTCTTCAGCTTCCTTCTCAAAAGTATCCCTAAGGTTCTCACCGGTTCTGTAGGCTCTAACTTGTTGCAAACACCGTCTTAAGGTCCTCTCAGGTTCATGGTCAAATTCAAGAAGGGGTTTTGTGTCACTATTTCGACTTATAAACAAATAAAAAATAAAGAAAAGTGGGAGTCTCTATGTCAGAGTATAGAGACTCCCAGTGAGATATCCTATGTAAAAAAGAAATACAATAAAATAAAGCAAGCAATTAAACAAAAAATTTTGAAAAAAAAAGAAAGAGAAACAACCTAAAATTTCAAAAATTAAACAAAGGAAAATACCAAAAAATTTCGAAACATTTAGAAAAGAAAAATCACTAACGGGACACCAAACTTAAAATTAAAAAATTAAGGAAAAATAAATAAGACCTAATTCGAAAATTAAAAATAAACAAATAAACTTAAGAAAAACACCTAATTTAAGCAATCAGACAACTAGTAGTTGTCAATTACTGTTAGTCCCCAACAATGGCGCCAAAAATTTGGTGCGGAATTTAGAATATCCATAACTGAAACGGCAAGTGTACCGGGTCGTCCAAGTAATACCTCAGGTAAGTGTGGGTCGATCCCACGAGGACTGAGAAACTAAGCAACAATGGTCAACTGATTGGCTTAGTCAGACGAACAGAAAAGTTGATTTGGTGAGTTTTAAAACGCATTAAACAGTAAAACAAGAGTAAAAAGTGAATAATGAGTTTGGTATTAAAGCAATGAGAGAAAACAGTTAAGGTATCGGAGATGTTTAGTTTTCAAGATTAAGATTTCTTACCAACCATTTTAATCATGCAAGATTCATTTCATGGCAAACCATAATTGACTAAACCCTAATCTCTTAGTGATTTAGTCTTCTCTAACCTTCATCAATCTCCAATCTCTTGGTCACTTGATTCTGATTAGAGGGTTAAGTTCAAATCTAGTTTATGGCCACAAAAACCCTAATTACCCAAAGCTAAACGGATTATATGTCACATATCCAGATTAGTTCATGTAATTAGCAATTTCGGAGGAGTTTACTTTCAAACTGTAGTTAAGGTGAGAAACCTCTCTCGAGGATCACAAGAACGCATGTAGAAAAAGGATCTCGTTCCACCCAAATTCATAAATTTAAGAACGAAAGTAACGCTTGAAACTGAATCAGTACATTAATTAAATTAGAAGAATAAAAGTCTTAATCCATAGAAATAAACAGAGCTCCTAACCTTAATCGAGGAGGTTTAGTGGCTCATGACTTATAGAGAAAAACTAGGGTTCTGAAAAGTGCGGAAGAGAAAAGATCTGAAAGTCCAATCCCCTTGTAAGGGTGAATCTTTTCCCTTTTATTTCTAACCTAATTTGATTTGAAAATAAAATAAAATATTAAATCCTAAAACTAAAAGATATTGTTTGAAAATAAAAATTAGAAAAATAGAAGATAAGATAACTAATGAAGGCTAAATCCACTTAAAGATGCTATAAGAGTGGGCTTTGGACCAAAAGGCGCAGAGCATTCCTGGCTCGTGGGCAGCTTGCGTTTAGCGCCCTAAAGGGGGCAGCTCCAAGTCTTCTTCTTTTAGCTCCAAACTCTGCCAAATTATTCTAAATTTCACCTGAAATCATAAAAACACTAAATCAACTCAAAGTAGCATCCAAAGAGAATTTTTACACTAAAATATAATAAAACTAAATAAATTCTAACCGAAAACAACTAAAAAATAAAAGAAAAAAAGGTACAACATGCTCACGCATCACTACACCCTCATTTTACAAATGATTATAGATTTATTTCTTCAGCTATTACCCTTTAGTGGAACATGGTCTCTCTACCTTGTTGCTCCCCTCTATGTAGACTAGTAAAGCATTGACTACGTCCAATGACAAGCACTTAAAATAAATAATAATATTTGAGAAATACTACAAAACCAAATGGAACACTAAGAAAGCTTATTTGATCTTATTTGATCTTTCAAAATGTCATTGAAGTTTATGAAAAGAAGAAATACGCTCATAATGACAAATGTCTTAAAAAAATTCTTAAACGGTGATCGAGATCCTTCTGCCATTTGAGAGAGTTACATGACTCATAAATTCTCACATTTTTCATTGCTCTTTTTATTGTAGCTGACTTTCTTCCCGATTTCCCAAACGGGATCTTAATATTTTATATTTGCCTTTGGAAAACATGTGAAGTAACTATGATGAAACTTAAATGGTGTCTTGGTACCAATCACTACGTCGATGACACCACTAAAATAATAGAGCATCCCATAATAATTTACTATCATATTTTTCTTTGCTAGCTGCAGAATCCATAAAAATGTCTAGAGTTGCCTCCAACCCATTCAGAGATGAGGAGAACTTGAAAATAGAAGAAGATGTCGAGCAAGCTCACTCCCAAAATATCAAAAATAAAAGGGGGCAAAGACAAGGTAAAATCGACTAACGCTAGAGATATGCTCGTTTGGGATGCCCCTCTTGCTATCAAGATTGCCATACTTCTGAGAATGAAATTGATCACGCCATGCTTGAACAAGGGGAAGCTTAGTCTTGGGAGATCCCAATCTTAAATTCATATCGGCTGCTGCCTCTCAAGACTCTTTCGACTTCCTTCAGATAATCTTTTTAACTCCTTTCCATTTTTTGCTTAACTTCGTTAAACCTCTCTTGAAAACCCTTGGTCGAACTTTTAGGTTCCTTGCCAACTAATGCTGAGTGGGGCTGAGACCACTCTCATGTCAAGTCTGATTCCAACCTTGGCTTCCACTATTGCTGATACCACATCTTCATTCATTCCTTTCCAACCTACTCAAGTTAGAATAATTTAGCACCTGAAGATGATGTAGACTTATATTTGTATTTTAAAATGGAGTATGTGCTTTTACAAGCTCACCAAGTCTACTCTTCTAACGGGATGGGGGTAGTGACATAGAGCTTGAGCCTTGAGAGTGAAGTAGCATGCAGTTGTTGGTCGAGATTTCTCCTAAACCAAATCTTTCTAATTCTCGTTAACAATCTCCTTGATAAGAAGACCTCTCTTAGGAAATTACTGAAAAATCATCAAGTCTTGCAATGCTTGAACTATTTTCTAGACGAGATTTTCACTAATCCCTCTGTAAAGTGTTGGCTCAAGAGTAGATACTTAAGACTAACTATCATTATCCTTTAAATTGAATTCAACCCAATTTGTCATGACTAATTAACTAAACCAAACTATGGAAATTATATGAGAATTCATCATATTAATTAACCCACAAGAGGAAAAAATTTAGTTAGAGTTGATATTAATTAATTAATTAATATAATTCAAATTGAGATTAAATTTCTTTAACCATATAGTATGAGAACTCAAGACTCATCTTAGCAACTCACTCTCAAACCTAACTAAAAAAGTACTCACTCGTGACAAGAATAGATATGATCGACAAATTAAAGGTGTGAAAAATTATAAACTCAACAATAACCCAAGAGGAATGCTATGGGGCCAGCAACTTTTGTAATTTGTAGCCATCAAATAGCCATCAATCATGATTTTAATGGTGTGAGATTGGTGTGAAATTTTATCCAACGGCTCACTTTTCTTTGATAGTTACATGCTGGCCAGAATTTAACAAAGTTGCTGGCCCCCTAGACTTTTCCATAACGCAATTCAAAATCAAAATAGTAAGACACGTATTCATTATTATCCATAAATTGATCCAACAATACAATAAAATCAAAAGTTCAATAGCAATAACAAGAGCAAAAGGGAAAGACTCGAAAAGAGATAAGCTATTTAAGGAGATATTCCTCTTTGGTTACAAGTCCAAATCCATTGAAAAAGAAAGAGACCGACTAATTGGATATGATAAAATCAAGATTGGAAACATAAATGATAAGAGAAATTAAAGGAAAATCACATAAATTTAATGTGGTATATAGAAAATGGAAAAAAAGACACTTATTCTAAAGTGGAGCTGGTGTTTTTCTCTCTAAAACTAAACTAAACACCTCTAATATCCTTTTGTCTATCCACACCCTTTTTTCCTTCAATCCGTGCCATATTAGGGTTCCCTTTATGTAGATTAGACCTACCTTAGCCCACAAACGTGAACTCGAGTGTTTACTTAAAATGGCATGTGAAACATGGTCTGTGTATGTAGCTAGATGTTGCTTGGGGGTGACAAATCATGTCTGCCCGGCCAAAATATGTTGTCAAATTCTACCATACCTCGTCTTTTGGCAGGTTTGTGGATTATATTATTTTAAAAATTTTGGTAAAACTTAAAAACAAAAGTTGATTTATTACTGCAAATTGGAAAGGGAAAAAAGGATAATTCAATATTCAATAAAAAAAGTAATAAAAATAAAAACTACAGAAAATTACACAAAAGTTAAAGAATATGTTTTATCTTTAATAGAAATAAATAAAAGTTACAGCAGCTCAACATAAAATTATAGAAAGTGAACCTCCACTTCATTTGATTTTTAAGATGGCATTCAATAAGATAAACATATAGCAGAAGCAGCCACAAAATTAAAAAGAATGGATGAGAATGTAAGTTACAAAAAAATAAAATTTGAAAACCTTTAAGGGTGAAAAAGCTAGACAAAAACTCAGCAACACAACAGTAAGTAGCAACTCTAAGCCAGATTAGGAATACAAAAAAGGAAGCAGAGGTCGAAAGTCAAGCTCGTCACGACGAGTTGGGGGAAGTGGCATTGCAGAGGAGCAAAGAGGATGCAGGCATAACAATGTAACGCGCCGGGGAGGGGGAGGGGGACCGAAAGGTGGGTGAGGACAAAGGAGGATTGAGGGAAGATGAGTGAATGACAATGAGATATTGAGATTTTTTTTGTGATTGGAAAGTAAAAGAAAAAAAGAAATAAAAAAGGAAAATAAAGTCCTAATGGACTAAAAAGACGTAGGGCAGTCCCACTGAATACTCATCTCAAACTTTTTTTAAGGCATTGGAAGCTCTACATGCTGAGATGTGATCTTATTGCTGTCTTTGTGATGGTGACCGCCACTGTGTTTACATCTCTCAAAATCAAGTGAAAATCAACGCGTCACTTCCAAGTCATGATATCTCATATTTTAAGCACCAAATGATCTACACAATCAGCATTATCATGAGAGTTAGTAATAAGATTGAAAGCCTCTAGACAATCCATTTTGTAAATCACATCTCTTTGTCCCAAGTCCTAGGCTAGAATAAATCCTCTCCAGATAGCAAACAACTTTCCATGAAGAGTATTGCAACTCTCAATTATTCCCAAACAGCCTCGTTGCCAATTTCCATTCCAGTCTTTACTAACACAGGCAAAACCAATTCAATCACCAAAACCTAAGTAACTAACATCACAACTAATCTTAAAAGTACCCATTGAAGGGGGGATCCAAGAGCAACTAATCGTAGAAGGAATAGTAACTCGTAACAATTCAAAAACATTCCAAAGCTCCTTCTCCAAGGCTAAAGCCATACGAGCTACTTTGAATGGAGGCCAAGGCTCAGGGTGATTAAAACTCTCATTATTCCTAGCTCTCCAAATCCACCAAAGACCAAAAAAGAATCTAAAAAAAGATGCTCTTTGCTATGGGACAAGAACCAATTCCTCAAATCTAGAGGATAACAAGAAATCTCTAGAAACTATCAAACAAGTTGAGCTTTTGGGCAATCCCAAATACAATGAGAAACTGTTTTCTGGCAAGTCAGGCATCTGGGGCAACTATCTAAAGGTAAAAGGTCTCTCCTGAAATGAAAAACAACAATGAGCAGTGCCTTTCGCATACAAAGCCAAGTCAAGAATTTGATCTTTTCCAGAACAAGCTGATGCCGAAGCCAAAGCCAATTCCCTCTCTCTTCCCATCCAAACATCTTCTTGCAGAGCCATAAGTATCCGTTGCGAGCATCATAAACCTTAGCTGCCCCCGGACAAGTCCAGCCTACCACTGAACCCGCTTGCATATCCAGGTTGTAGGAGAGAATGTTGTCATGCAAAAACTGGTGAAGAAGAGAATAAATATTCTCAAGGTGCCACTCTCCAACTGACCACAGATCTAAAATCCATAAATTCAAATCAGAAGTGTGAACATAATCCATCTCATTACAAAGTTATCCCTCTTTTCTCCATTTAGAAAACCAAAAATTCTTATCCAAATCTACAATGCACCAATCAAAACCATCTTTCAAAATATCCAAAGTTTTATAGTGACTCCTCCAAACATAAGATCCATTGTTCGCAGAATGGTTAAAATCGAAACCCAAAGAAAAATGGTATTTATCTGGCAACAGTTGAACCCAAAGCTTGTGAGGATGATGAAAGAGTTGTCAAACTAGCTTCCCCAGAAGAGCAACATTAGCACAAAATGGATCTCTAATTCCCAGGCCACTAAAGTTATTTGGGGGTGACCAACACCTTCCAGCTAACAAGATTTAGTTCCCGACCATTGGCTTGACCTTTCCAGAGAAAGTTTCTCATCATAGATGCTATAGAGTTTGTTATCCTTTTGCGGAAGAGATAGACTTGCATGCGGTAAGAAGGAAAAGCAACCACTACCGAATTGATCAAATAGAGTCTTTCCACCTTGTTGAGTAATCGCCCTTTCGAGCTGGCTAGTATAACGGCCTAGCCCCGAATAAACGGCACTTTTTTTGGGGTGAAACGGAATTTTTACAGAATTCTTAGAGATTTTAGTACACAAGCAACTTTACTGCACAGACACCTCTCCTGATTTAAGCAAGCATGTCATAGAAAGTTGCATTTCTGAGCCACTTCGGGTCTGAATCTCGAAATTCTGATTTCCATGGTTAGTCTCGTTTTGACGAGCCGATTCCGAATTTTGAAAAGAAATATTAATATAATATTTATATTTATTATTTTATTAGGAATATTATATTATTATTTTATCTATTGTGATTAATGTTGATCTATGTTTAGTAATATAATAACTGAGTTAGAACTCTACCAGTAATGGATAATACTGGCAGTCTTAGATGAACTTAGTTCTACTAATGCATCATCATGGATCTTTTATCTTTATGATTATCCAGTTATTAGTATCATTTATACTAAGTAACTCATGTTTATCCATTAGTAATGCAATTACTTAAGTTCTAATACATCTAGCTTTAGTAATTGTCCTTTCTTAAGATATTTTAGCAACAAACTTTAGCATAAACATCATCCTAAGCCACAGTTTCCCTTGGATAAGCATGACCATCATTTTAGCTTATCAAACAAGCTAAATTTCCATGAAAGCTTCCATGAAACCTCCAAAAAAACATAGAACTTCAACCTCCGTTCTTCTTAAACTAAAACTACAATCGAAAATCTAAACCGATTAAAGTGACAACCTCATCTTTCTTTTCTCAACCATACCATTTTTCATGGGGTAAGGCAAGGTATGATGATAGTTCATCACCATGTATGGTTCGACCATGGTGGAAACTATGTTAACCATGATCTTCTTCATGTTTTCTCTTAGGATCTCTTGTTCGCTCACCTTAGGCTTCAAGAAACCATGATTTTCAGTAGACTTGAGGTGAGAAAATCCTTATTTTCATCACCATGAAGCTTCAGCTTCCATGGTTCATATGATTCTAAAGTTGTTTTGATGTTAAATTAGGCGTAAAAGTGATTTGAAAGCTTGATCTTGGTTCGATTTTTTGGACAGCTGCAAAAGAGATAAAGTTTGGTAATTTAATCAATGATTGAGTGTGTTATTAGAGTGTGAAATTTGATCATCTGTTTGATGCTTGAAGATAAGCGTTTATGTATTGATTTAATCATGAATTTTTGTTTGTTTTTTACTTGCAAATCAAGTAATCCAAGGTCATAGCTACTACTGTTGGAATCATGACTTTCCATCCTTGAGTTTCAAGGGATATGGTGTGTATTTGATGTGTTATAGATGGCTGAATTGTTGCTTTTTGGTTTGTTAAAAATCGAGTAAAAATCAGTTATCGAAAAGATTGTAAAATAGTCAAAAATCAAGTGCAAGATAAAGAACTTTGAAGAATCCTTGAAAAACACTTTGAATACCTTGAAGAACACTCAAACCCTTAGGTTTTGATTATTCTGGGGTTAAAGTATAAATATTAAAAAGTTTTGAGGTGAAAAGTTAATTAATAAAAAGTTGAGGGGCCAAAGTATAAATATCAAAAGTTAAGGGGCTCAAAGTATAATTTCTGAGGGTCAAAATATAATTTTTGAAAGTTTTGAATAAAATATTATTATTAAAATGATAAAATATTAATATATTTTTTTAAATTGATGCGTGAACATCTTTCTTATCTTTCCTTAGTGATTTGCATGCGGATTTGTTGAATTAATTTAAGATTTAGGTGTTCTAAGCCCCCATAAACTCTACTTTGAGTTGTTTTATGATTTAATTTATTATAGGTGGCATTCAGGTGAGTTTGGCAGAGCTCAAAGAGAAGAAAAGCTTCAAATTCAAGGCAGGTTGGTGCCAAACGCCAGATGGCCAGGTTTGGCGCCAGAACACAGAAAGCTCACTATCGTCTCTGCCATGGTGGCGCCAAATGCCACGACCCAGCATTTGGTGCCAGAGACCTCATGAATTGTGAAAAGTTGCTGCCCAGGTGGCGCCAAATGCCACCAACCCGGGGTTCGGTGCCAGTAGCGAAAATCAGAGTGTTTCCCATGTGATTCAGTACCAAATCTCTTTCTCTAGTTTGATTTTTTAATCAATTTTGAATGAAGAAAAGATAATTCTAGGTTTTAGAATTTAAATTTTGTATCAATTAGGATTATATATTGGCCTAGGATTTCTTCTTCTTCTCCTTTTTCTGCACTTTTCCTTTTTCTCTACTAAGGTTTTTTTTCTAACCATGAGCAACTAAACCTCCATTGTTAAGGTTAGGAGTTCTGTTTATTTTAATGGATTAATACTATTGTCATTCTACTCTTAATCAATACACTGATTTACATTCAAGGATTGATTTCATTCTTCATCCTAGGAATTAGAGTATATTGGAAGATAAATCTTTTTCTACTTGAATTCTTGTTGAATCTTGGAGAAGTTAAATCACTTGGATAACAACTTGAAATCAATTTCTCACAATTCTCTAATTATCTGGATTTAACATGATATGTGACATATAATCATCATATCTCTGGAGACCTAGGGTTTGTGTGACTTATAAACTAGTATTGGACGTAATCTTCTAATTTAACTTAAGTGACCAAGGAATTAGCAGTTGCTTGAATTAGAGGAGATTAAATTGCTAAGGGATTAAGGTTTAATCACTTAAGGTTTGTTGTGAATGGAATCTTTACATGATTAAAGTAGTTGATAAGAATTGTTAATTCGAAAATCTAAACATCTCCAAAACCTTAACTATTTTCTCATACTATTTTCACCAACCATTCATTGTCTGCTTCCTTACAATCTCTGATTTACTGTTTTATGCTATTTGGAAGTCAAAACATTCAATTTAGCTTGTCTGACTATTCTAATCATTCAATTATTGCTTTCTCCCCTTAATCCTCATGGGATCTACACTCACTCACCTGAGTTATTACTTAGTACGACCTAGTGCACTTGCTGGTAAGTTGTAGATTAGAAATTTCGTACCAAATTTTTGGCACCATTGCCGGGATTAACTATGATTGACAACTAACTATTGTTTGATTACCTAGATTAGACATTTTTCTTGCATTAATTTGCTTAAATTTTCCTCTTTCAATTTTCGAATTTCTGCTTAATTTTTTTCCTTGCTTTATCATTTTATTTTTTTATTTTTCCTTCCTATTTTCGAAATATTTGCTTTAAATTTTCTATTTATTTTCAAAAATTTTGCTCTCTTTTATTTAGTTTCTTTTATTTTATTTCTCTTTCATAGTTTACCTCACTGGGAATTTTCTTCACTCTGACGTAGAGATTCTCACTTTTTCTGATTTTCTGTTTGTTTATGAGTAGGAACAGGGACAAGGAACCTCTTCTAGACTTTGATCCTGAGATTGAAAGGACTATTAGAAGATGCCAACAGCAGGCTAGAGCTTATAGAGTCGCTGAGAGTCTCAAGGACAATTCTGAAATAGAAGTTAAAGAAATTATTATGGAGCCAAACAACAACAACAACAATGTTGTTATTCCTAATGCCCCTGAGCAACCTAGAAGCACTATTGGTTCCTACACTGCTCCAAATCCTACTTTCTATAATAGTAGCATTGTTGTTCCCCCAGTGAATGCCAATAATTTTGAGTTGAAGCCTCAGCTCATTACTTTAGTGCAATAAAACTGCCAATTTCATGGACTCACGCAGGAAAACCCAAACTTGTTTATATCTAATTTTCTACAGATTTGTGATACAGTAAAGACTAATGGAGTCCATCCTGAAGTTTATTGGCTATTGTTCTTTCCGTTGCTGTACGGAATTGAGCCAAGCAATGACTTGACACACAACCCAATGAGAGCCTATATACATGGGACAATGTTGTTAGCAGATTTTTTACTAAGTTCTTTCCACCTCAGAGGATGACCAAGCTAAGGACCGATGTTCAGACCTTCAGGCAACAAGAGGGTGAATCTCTCTATGAAGCTTGGGAGAGATACAAGGTGATGCTTAGAAAGTGCCCTCCCGACATGTTTTCAGACTGGATATAGTTGTAGATTTTCTATGATGGGATTACTCAGACTGCCAGGACTTCTTTGAATAATTCTATAGGAGGATCCCTTCATATGAAGAAAACTACTGAAGAGACTCTAAAGTTGATTGAGATGGTTGCTAACAACCAGTATTTATACTCTTCTGAGAGGACCGCCATGAGGAAGGGAGTCATGGAATTAGATGCCTTAGATACTATTCTCACTCAGAATAAGGCTGTGTCTCAACAGATAAATGACATTACTCAACTCTTGGGTGAACTACAAGTTTCAGCTATTAATACCCAAGATGCTCCCTATGACATGAGTGGTGAATTTTCTCAAGGTGCGACATTTGATTATGGTCAATTTCCCTCCAAATAGGTTAATTATATGGGAAATTCCTCCAGACCCCCCAATAATGATTCGTATTCCAAGACTTATAATCTGGGGTGGAAGAATCACCTAAATTTTGGATGGAAAAACCAGCCACAGAGGCACCAGAATTTCAATAACAATCATGGCCATCAAAATGATTTCAATCAGAGTAATTTCAACAACAACATTCCGCCA
>NC_029793.2:101387665-101396416 GCF_000816755.2 Arachis ipaensis
CCATTAATAATATTATTTTATTAATAATAATAAAATATTGATAAAAAGACAATTTTTCCTAAAAGTCTTAGAAAGACAACTTTAAGCCAAGAATTCCCTAATTTCCTTCATAAAACACCTAAGGAAAGGTATAAGAGAAGGAATAGGGTTATGTAAGATAATGAAATAGGATTCAAGAACTCGAGAACATGTTAGTAAGAAAAAAAAGTTAAAAGCTATATAGTAGTGGGCTTAGCCTTACAGAGTAAATAGAAAATTGTAAAATAAGGTTACAATGAAGTTATGAGGTTTGATTTATGATTATGAATTAATAGAACAGCCTTGAGAGAATGACAAAGATGATTATTGTAAGCTGAAAGGTATGGTTATATGTGATTTATAAGTCTTCGGAAAATGCTTGAGAATATTGCACGGGGACACCCATATTGTGTTATTGCTTCCCAAACAGGCTATGATAGAGAATGTACCAGCCCTACAAGCTGTGAATGCATGGTAGAGATCTAACTAGTATATCTGTGGTATATTGAGATTTGAGCAAATACTAGCCCTGCAAGTCGAGAGTACTTGGTAGTGGATATGATGTACTTAATATGGGATTAAGTTCTGGAAAAAGCCTTATTTAACCAAGAGTGTCGAATTACGTCGGGTTGTGGGTCGAAACTGACAAATATGCTCATTACCTGCAGTAGGATCAGACATACATCATACTTGTTTGCGCATAATTGTGTGGTTGCATATTGGATGTGATTGTGCATATGTTACTTGTTCCTTCTGCTATTTGTGTTTTGGCTTATATTGTTGTTATGTATATATTTATCTGAACTTTGTTATGACTATGTGGGCATGGATAATATAAATGAACTTAATTGTATACCCCGGCCTTACTTAAAACTTTCCAGTTCTTACCCGTTACTTCTCTTCAGATGGACACGGGAGTTCTAATTTACAAAGTTGATCATCCTTATATCCATGAGGACCCAATGCACGGCGAGTACTATATCTATTGTGCGGAACCTTGTCTATGTAATTATGTAGTACGTGGTAGACCCTTTCAGCATCCTACCAGTACAAATTTCTTTTATCTCGATGCACTCTATGACTTTCCTCTTTCTTGGTTGCACCTTGGAGGACCTAGGATACCTTATCCTGAGGAGCAGATGCCCCTTCCACCTGATTATCCTCTACCACCAGATACTCCTCTACCTGATGAGCCTATTCCGGCACAGCCCATCCATGAGGTAGCTCATGCACCTTTTGTTCTTGATGAGTGGGGTATTCCTATATTACCACCTGAGCTCAATCCCCCACCAGAGCTAATTGAGCCACCTTTTTCGGAGGGGCAGCAGGGACACGGACATGATTAGATTATGGAGACTCCACCCCCTTCTCTAAACTACATTGTGTATAGTAGTCATCCTTTTGTAGTCATCCTTTTAGGGCATCTTATGTACATATATGTATATATTATATGAGTCACTAACTGAGGAATGCTATATCACAGTTTTGTGCTTGTATGATTGAGCTACTCTTGAATCATGATGTATATTAGTGTGATGTTTATATTTTGCTTTCTAATATTCTTTGAGTGTGTTTGTTTATGTTTTCTATTATATTATGTGTATGCGATGCTAATCCTCATTTTTGCTCGATCATTCTAAATCATTGCTGTATAAAAAAATTACTTGTAAGCTCGCAAGGTGTTAACAATGACTAGGCTTATATTTATTAAATATTACTTACGTAATTAGGAAAATAAGTTGGTAATATTTAGCTCCTAGTATGATCATGACATACTGGAAGTTGGGGTGTTACAGCTTGTAAGACCCCAACTTTTAGCACCTCATGATCGTACTAAAAGTCCGAGCGCTACTTACCTCTAAACCTTTTTATTATATACTATCTTTATTTAATATAAAACAAATCCTACCCCTCTAACAACTAAAAACAATAAACGACGAAGGAAAAGTAAAGTCTAACAACTTAACTCATGAACATAATCTTCTATGCTCCTGTAGCTCCGCATTAAACCTTCGCACCTGTAGCTAAAAGGTGGAGGAAATAGGGGGATAAAAACTGGGGAGTTCTTAGTAGGGTCGGGGTGAATAGTTAGTTCATTATCCAAATTTAAAACTCATATTTTTCTTATATAAAAATTTGCACAAAACAACACTCCATACATTTCACCGCTTACTAAGAAACCATTTTAACCAAAACTTACCGCTGATCCTACCAATCACAACCTCCGGCCCAACTCAAATCAACTCAGCCTCTGGCCCAAATTGAATCAACATCAAAACTCAATTACAAAACAAAATCAATCACAAGCACAAACAATGCAAGACAAACACAATCAGAGAGCTATTACAGCAAGTACAACAAATAACAATTAGACAGAAATCATCAGATAGGGAAACCAAAATACTTAAGCATACCCAGACAAAGCAAACAAATGTAGTATGATGCATGCCTGTCCTACTGGCTGTGAGCTCACGTGTCGGTTACTTTGCCAGAATCCGACACACTCGGTAGCTAACTCGAACCACCACGAACCCTACCTGGCGGGCGGTACACCACTACGAATTCCACCATTGCGAGCGGTACACCACTACGAACCTCGCAAGATCTTCAATTGAAAAAACAACACACACGTGGGCAGTAAATAGCCATGATCCCCACAAACACATTCACAATCCGTGGGCAGTAAACAACCACGATCCCCACAAACACATTCACAACCCGTGGATGGTAAACAACCACGATCCTCACGTCCATTGCGACAATGGACAAGCAGTACACCACCACAATCCTTGCCAGGTCATAGCTCAAATTCAAAACCATAATCTTTTAAAATCTTGACCTGGAACAAGTGGGACCAAGCCACAACTCTTACGTACTGTCCAGGTATTTTTCAAATATCAAAATCTCTTTTTTAAAAACAATTCAAATCTATTTCTCTTTCATCAAACTCCTTTTCTTGATAAAATTCAAAACATAATCATTTGTTTAATAATTCAAAATGAGCTAATATAATTCTTAAAGCTTTTGAAACTTTATTTTGACTCCCAAAATAATTAAAACACCCCAGTTGGTTGTTCATACATAACCGAACTAAAATCTCAAGCAAACAATAATAATTCAACAAAAATTTAACATAGACTTAATCAAATTCAAACAATAATCAATCAAACCAACATTCACTTACCAAATTCACATTTAATTATTATAAAATTATCAAACCCTACCTCCGTACGAATTCAAAATACTCGAAGCTCCAGAGAAGCTTTCTGACCGAGCTGCCAAAGAAGAAAACGCCAGAAATCATTTATGCTTTCTAGAACTCCAATTGGCCGAACTCAAGGGGAAGGAGAGATACGTCACCGTCAAATTCTATCGAACAAAAGTGATGCCAACACATAAAAGAAAAAAATACGAACATTTTTACCGAATTAGATTTTTTATTGGAGTTACTGATATCAAAAAAATTGAACTCAGAAGCTTTCGGGTGCTATGGAAGCTTCCACGTTCTCTCTCTCTTTCTCTTGCCTCCAATTCAATTCGGTGATGATAATGATTAATATGATAATTAAATGTGAATTGGTGTCATGATTTCACACACATATATATAGCCACGTTTTGTTCCATTATCTTTCCTTTGCTGCTTATTATTATTATTATTATTATTAATTTTTATTTTATCAAATTATTTTTTGATAAATAATTCAAATTTAATAGAATAAGTCATAATTAAATTAAACTTAATAATCATAGAATTCTATTTAATTATTATTGTAAAAAATAATTTTTTAAAATAAAATCTCAATATAATATAATAACTCATAAATAATTAATTATTTAATTTTTAAAAATTCGAGGTATTACACAGCTAGCTTCCTCTGGATCTTATCCAAAACCTCATTGAAAGATGCTCGGGTCACCCTAGAATGACTAAGAGTAATCCCGAGATATTTGTCCAAATTCTGGTCGAATCTGATGGAGGATACTCCGGTAAAGATTTCTTTTCTTGTCGTGAAAACATTATAGGAGCACAATGCTTTAGGTTTTTCCACATTAATCCTCATCCCAAAAGCTTTACAGAAACTCTCCAATGTTGCCATCACATTTTGAGCTTGCCGTTTTTCTGCTTTACAGAAGAGAAGCAAATCATCGGCAAACATTAAATGGGATATTCTCGGACCCCTTTAAAAATAGCAACTGGCTTCCACCATCCCATATCAACTTGATGATTAATCAAGCAGGACAGTCTCCCCATACACAACACGAAAAGATATGGAGACATAGGATCTCCTTACCGAAGACCCCGACTAGGAGTAAAACTATCCAATATATCACCATTCCAAAGAATAGACAATTAGGATGAAGTGACACAGCTCATAATCAGGTTGACTGTAGGAATAGGAAAACCAAATTTCATGAGGGTCTGTTTTAGAAACCTCCAATCAACTCTGTCATAAGCTTTCTCCAAATTAATATTAAACGCCAGAGTTCCTTTCTTTGACTTAGTCTTTTTCATGAAATGAAGAACCTCTTGCACTATAATGATGTTGTTCGGTGCTCCCCTTCCTGGAATAAACCCCTTTGGAGAGGGCTAACAATATCCGTTAGATGAGGGCGAAGTTTGTTGACCAAGACTTTAGTGATGACCTTGTAGAACACATTTACAGAGACTGATTGATCTAAACTCCTTCATAGATACCGGTGAATCTACCTTGGAAATTAGAACCAGAAGAGTCTCTATCATCTTCGAATCAATAGTACCCCAGAAAAAGCTTTCCTAACCATATTCCAAACATCAAAGCCAATAATCTTCCAATATTCTTTGAAGAAGTAAGCTTTGAATCCATCCAGACCCGGGACCTTAAAGGAATTCATGCTATAAATAGATGCCTTAAATTCTTCCATAGTCACAGGCGCAATAAGATTATAGCAGGCTTTCTCATTCAAAGAAGTAAGTGAAACTTCATCCAGACACCCCAAATTAACATCCTCCACCTGACAAAATAAGCTCTTGTAGAAAGGTTTAGCTTCCCGGCTAAGAACCTCTAGGTCTGTCTCCCACATGCCATCCTTGAGAAAAAGACCATGAATCTTATTTATCTTCTATCACACAAGAGTCTGAACATGGAAGAAACTGGTATTTCTGTCTCCAAATTTCACCCAATGTTCTTTGGATTTTTGAAACCAAAGTTATTCTTACACAAGAGTGTTATTATATTTCTCAATCAATTGTTGCTCCTTTTGAAGATAATTAATTTATCACTATTTCATATTTTCTAACAAAGATGTTACCAAACACTATAGAATTAAACTCAAGAGAATTTTCTCTACATCTCTGAGAGCTTGCCTTGCACCCCACTAAAGACAGACCACCAAGACTATTTCATAATATCTCTGTAACCAGGATGAGTAGCCCACGCCGCCATAAAGCGAAAGGGTTTGTTCCTTTTCAGTTGTGGGCACCCTTTGCGGCGCACTAAGATAGGACAGTAATTAAACTGCAGTCTATTCAAAATTTTTGCATAGCTCTCAGGAAAAAGGGATAACCATCTACTATTAATACAAACTCGGTCAAGATTTTTCGCCATCTCAATATTGTTTTTCACCCTCCTATACCAAGAAAAACGTCTCCCAATTGTCTTTAGCATGGCGACTCGAAAAATGACAACTCTTAACTTCATGAGAGGAAAGAATTTCATTAAAATCACCGAGGACAATCGAAGGCCCTTGAAAAGTCAATGAATGAGCTACCAGGTAATCCCAAAGAATACTTCTTGTATTATGCTGTGGACTACCATAAATACGACTACACCTCCAAACCATAATTTCAAGCTGAACTTCAATCGTGACACACTGATCGCAAGCATCAACTAATTTGTAGCAAGTACCTTGCAATGAAGAAAGGAACCATATACCACCCTTATGTCCTGTTACCTCTTTTATACCAACAGGATAATATCCAAGTCTTTCCTAGAACAGTTTCCAATGTTGAAAGAGAGAATGAGTCTCAACCACAATAAAAAAAATAGATCTAAATTTTCTAACAAGGTCTTTACAATTCACCTGGGCTAACTTATTAGAAGCACCCTAATATTTCAAACTAAAATATTTAAACTATTCATAATAAACAGTGACAAGAGAATATAAACAAGGTGAGATTAGCTTGCACCACAACCTCATTAGGAGACTTGTCCACACCTCAGACCTCCATACACCACTTCCTTCTGTTTCATTGATGATGGAATTTTCTTCGGGGCCACAATTGGCGTCACAGCTCTCACTGGGCCTCTCTGCATCCATTCCGTTTGAGCTGTTGTTGGAATGCCATCCTCCTGAACCCAATACACAGAAACCAGTGGTGGCGCAGCTCCCTTCCCTAGCGAATTCTCGGCTGGACCCTCCAACACCAGTGCAACCCCCTCCGCGCCCCCAATCGGTGAGTTTTGCAAGGACACTGGATGCGGACGCTTCCTAATTGAGGGACCTCGCATTGCTGGCATATGGAGAGAAGATGGTGCATGCTGCTGGATTGCTTCCTGCCCGACCCGGCCTCCCTGCTCCCTAGATCCACGAGCTGAATAAGGTTTGGGCCTTGGTTGGCCACCCGAACCAGCAGAGGCTTACTTGGATCCTTGGGCCTTCATTGGCTTGTGGCCTAACTTAGTTTTCCCTTTCCTCAACACCTGTTGCCAGCCCACTTCTCCCTCCCTACATGCCTCATTTAAATTTTTCCCGGTCCCAAGCAATGAATCATCCACAAATTTTGCATCAAGTTAGTGCAATTATCCTTGCATGAAATCTCAAGTGTATCAACAGTTTCCATTTCGCTTGGTTTTTTATTTTCCTGATCCAACTTAGCACTGCCCTGCGCCTCCCTCTGACCAGACCCATCCCTCTTCTCTTCCATGGAACCCTTCCCAAGCATTGAGACTTATCATGACCATATTTTGCACAAAGCTCACAAAGTAGAGTCAGTCGTTCATACTCCACATCATAAGTGACACCGTCAACAATGATATTCTTGATTACCGACAACCCTAGATTTATTTGAACACAGGCACAAGCATATTTGTCCTACTCTGTCAGCTTGGTGGCCAAATTAACTTTTACCGAGACTCCTATTGTAGGTGCAATACGTAGCCCTCCTGATAACACCAGATTGGGAGACCGGAGACCCGAATCCAAATTAACGAAGAACCGAAAAATTGTTCACTAGGTCGAAAATCAACATTCCATGATTTTACTGCAACATAGTGGCCCTCGATCAACCAAAGACCACCAAGCATGACCTTCTCATGATCCTCAGTGGCATCGAATTTCACCAGGAAGTACCCAAATCCCACATCTAGCAGATTGAAACCTTTTTTGATGCGACATACTACCCTCAGCTTATGAGAAAGATATGTGCAACTATACTTCCTGTCCAGGACCTTGATCACCAAGCCTTCTCTATAAGGTTCGAGCAAATAGGTCTTCGCCTCTTTCGTAAAGCTTACACACTGTGGGTGAGGATCACCCTGTTTTCCGACCATTGTCGCAATACCATCCCCTGATAATGATCCAACGAGTGCAATGGCCTTCGCCCTTGCTGTACCAATAACCTTATCTCGAATTAAGACCTTAAGCACTTTCTGAAAATCATCCCGAGAAAGACTCTCCTTATTACCGAATGCATACCCACTTGCACTCTCCTCCTTATTCTTTTCGACAGTATAGCTGTCATCCTCCCCGTGTTTTGCCTCAAACTCTCGCTCCCGCCCTCTCCTTCACTCATTATTAAACTCCCATGAGATATTGAAATTTGAGTGTAAAGAGTGCAGTGGTTGTAATAAGAAAAAAATATACTTTTTTTTGGATTATTATTTTGTACTAAATTTGGATTTATAGTGTTGAAAAAAAAGGACAAGTGCTCACTTGCTCTCCAAAGTCTATGGGTCAATTGGAGTGTGATTGTCAAGCCTTTTTTTATTGGTGATCTATAAAATATAGGTGGATTCTATCGTGTAGAAGCCAAAATATTTTTACACATATATAAATATACGTGTCATTCAGCTGAAGGAGAATGAAGTTAATGTGTGACCCAAAAAGAGACAATTCCTACATATTGAGTCCCATCAAGTCTGTAGAAGTTAGAACTGAAGGCCCCACATGTAATTAAAATTCTCATTAACCTACTTGATTAAATCATGATATTAGCTACCAGCATTTGAAAAAAATAAAATAAATATTTTTTTAAATAAATAAATATTTTATTAAAATGAGACAAACGGTTGGACTATTACTCATTAGCACATCACAAAAAAATTATAAAAAGTGAAATTAAAATATAATATTCTATTTGTTAAAACATTAATTTTTATCTTTTAATATTTATCTTTTAATAATATCAATTTATTGTATTTATTTCTATTAATAAAATTTTGTTGTAAATGTCTCTTGAAATAATTTTAAATTTTATAATTTATTTAAAAGTGATTACAATCACTCCAAATTTGTGTATTCGTTAAGTACATTAGAAGCAGAAGTGAGCCGAATTAGACCAAACTCAAGCTTGACTCACAAAAATTAAGCTTGATTAATGATGCATGAGTATCATTCATATCTTTTCCTATTAATTTGTATGGTGAATTATTAAATTTCTAGAAAAAATAATTATATATAAAAAATGACTATAAAATTTTAAATAATTAAGAACATTAATATATATGTAAAATTATATATTATTTGAGTTAGTTC
>NC_029793.2:101396430-101402831 GCF_000816755.2 Arachis ipaensis
ACTTCTGCGCCCATATCCTGAAAGGGGAAAAATGTAGGGGGGTGAGAACATCATCCTCGAAAGGGTTCTCAGTAGAGGGTTTTTTGGAAATTACTATAATAGGATACATGAAGATAAACCGTACCAGTGATTAATAACCGTCTTATGCCTCTTTTCAAAAACAACGGTTTACAATAAAAATAAAGTCGGAAATCTTTTCTAAAAGAGGAACCATTCAATTCTCAAAAACTCAAAAGCCTTTCAAAACGGTTTACCTATGCTGAAACAAAATAGCCTTTCATATTTTATTCCAAACCAGAAACACAAAACCGAAATCAACCATCGGTTCATCTCATTCCAACCACGGCCCTAGGCCCAAACAATCTAACCATCAACCAATCACCACAATCCAACAGAGTCCCAGTAGCAAACACAAATAGGGAGATGCAAGCACAAACAAACAGTTATTGCAAGTAGAACAATTAGCAATTAATCACATAGGCAAACCAATAATAGTATGCACACCCAAACAATGTTACATAGATGCATATGATGCATGCCTGTCCCTATTGGCTGATGATATCATCTGTCGGTTGTATAGCCAACCCGACACGTACTGGTAGCTAACCATGGACAGAAACACCCATCGCGGAGCAAGTAGGTTTGAGCTACGACACGTCCATCTCAGCCATCCGGCTTAAATTCATAATTCATAATTAGCCATACGGCCCATAACTCATTCGGCAATCCGCCATAAATCAATATTATACACAGCCATTCCGGCTCATAACAAAATGGCACCTCCACCATTCAACATCATCAAATTCATGAAACCAGCATTTAAGCCATAAATCATTTTCTCAATTCATTTCACTTTGAAATCGAGTTTCAACTCTTTTTAGCCTTGGCTTTAACAAGTTAAAGATTCATTTTGGGAACATTCAAAATCACCCATCCCACAATGGGATTTTATAACAAAGTTTCTCGGCAGAGTCCTAAGTCTTTAGGGGAGAATAGCATAACTCATTTCGCCGAATTCATTTAAAATCATTAAAACCTTGGCTTTCCGATTTGAGTAATAAAATAAGATCTAAGCCAAACCGAGTCACGTAATCATTTACTTACACTAATTACACCATATCTCACATCAGTATCCATATGTAATAATTCCAATAATAAACTGTAGTTTTCGGAAAGCGCCCCTACCTCAAAACGCAAGTCCCATAACTCAAACGCGTCACAGAGTCCTTTCCGCCCCAACCCGAACTGACGGCGGCCAAAACCTCAGCTCCCAGCCACTTTCGCAATAACCATAGCAACACTAATTGCAACATATAATAATCAGGCCTCGATCCCGAGTTACCAAGACTCATATTCATTAACCAAACACAATCGAATACTAACGCGAGGCTTTCCGAAACATACTTACTTACCGAAACGAAGAAGGAACGGATGAACCAAACAGCGGCGGTCTCCGAACCGGTCCAGCGGCAGCTTTAATCGTGACCCGCAATAACCGGAGCTTGACCCGTGAGAAAGGATTAAAGACTGAATCAAACTGCAAAAGCTCCTGTGATGGTTCCGGTGACCACAATAGCTTCTCCGGCAGCGGCAAGTTGCAGCAACTCCTAGCACACAGCCGCATCACAACTCTCATGGTAAAGATGAACTTTAATGGAGAAGGAAACTGAAGATGGGTCAAAGCTTACCAAACGACACCAGTTCCAGTGGCGATTTCCGGCGGCAGTGGCAGTGGCATTTCTCAGCGACCAGAGGCACAGTGGGGTTTCTTGGCGGCAGAAACGGTGGTGGCTGGGCGTGGTCATGCCTTCTCTCCTCTGTACGACCCGGCGGCTTCCCTCTCACGCTATCTCTCTCCTCGGTCCCTTTGCTGCGGTGGTGGTGAGGCAGTGTGGCGCGGCGATCTTCTCCCTCCTCGGTCAGGCGACGACGCGATGGCGGCGGTGAGGCTGGCACGTCGATGCGAGTCGCCCTCTCCTCCTTCCTTCTTCCGCGGCAGCTCAGTCTCCCGCTGTCTCTTTGCTTCAGATTCTTTGTTCATGGAGGAAGGGGGATTCGTGTGGTTTGCTGCTGCTGGGTCAAGGGGAAAAACAGGTATTGGCCAGGGTTTTAGGGTTTCGTTCTTTTTGAGTAAAAATTAGGGTTAGAGGCAAATTGGTAATTTCAAATAAAAATACGGATATTATAGTAATTAGAAATAAATTCTAATCCAACAATAATAATGTATAAAAATACTATTTGATCATCAATTTCACACTTTATTTTCAATAAAATGTCCCAACCAAATAATTAGAAATAATATACTTAATTTATTTAATTTCCAAAATAGCAGTATTAATATTCAAAATATTACTTATCTAATCCAAATCATATAAAATCTTCATTATTTCACAGCTACCAACTTTATAATTCAAATATAGAAAATAATCCAATAATTATGAAATTGGATAATAATCATAACTCATCTCAAATTCAATAAATCAAAACTTGCCTTAATTATCTTTAATAAAAAATAATTTCTGAAATTAAGGCTATAAATAACTGTAGGATTTGAGACTTGATCATAACAAGACTTTTCAAAGATTCTGGGTCTTACATTCTACCCACCTTATAAAAATTTTCGCCCTCGAAAATTGATACAAAATAAAAGAAATTCCATAACAGTTCTCCCTTGAACACATTTAAGAAAGAAGCAAAAATATCTCAAAATATAAATATATATACGGTTTTCAAATACTTGGATGGTCGTATGCATAAAAATACAAAGGCAGGAGTGTGATTGTAAAGCAAACGTTATAAGATAGGCTCGATGCACAAGGTCATATGATCTCAATGCCTCACAAAAACTTGAGGTGCCAAAATAGGGTGCAAATCAAGATAGGCGTTCACAAAGCAAAAATGACATGGTTCAAACATGTGGTAGTAAAGCAAGGCATCGAAGGCTATAAAACATGATGGGGTTAAAACGACGTGCTTAACATCCGCACACTAATCTCAGATCAACCTCAAGGCTTCAACTTTCCAACTCCGTCAAACACTTTTCAACCTCATAGCCAATCATAAGCCTAACACCCGCAAGCTCGTTTGCAAGGGGCAAAACACACACAACTCATCATAACGTTACACACCTACCGCTTTACCTTCCATATATACATATCACGTCTTAAAGAACTAACGCATCGCGTTACGTATACGTCTACAAGTCGCACGTGATATCAAAACAGTTCTCGGGTCTACTCAGAAGGATACAAGATTTAGAAAGGAGAGTCAAATGCCAAGGGTAGTACTCATAGATTTGAGAGAATGTATCCAATTCCAGATAAACAAGGATGTTCAAGCAATGAATTTTGCTAGACACAATTCAATTGACAACTTCAAAGATAGCCCTTAGATCAAAGAAGTTCAATAGGATCAATAAGAAGAAAACCAGCGCATCAGTTTGAAACAAACTTAAGCTGAGTCAAGGAAACATGAGGTTTACAGAAGAGAATATTTCAAACCCAAGACAAAGCTCACAGAACTCAAGAGCACGATTAAAATACTTCCGAATACTTTGTTCATAAAAGAATCGAAAACTTGCGGAAAAATCATTTCGCAGTCTGGAAGAAAGTCAAGTAATAAACATTCTTCAAGAGAGTAATACAAGCATAAACGTGACTTTGCTATAATACAACTTCATGTTGAAACAGATCATGTAGAATTTAAAAAAAAAACAAAATGCACACAAGTTTCGCTAAGAGCTAAAATATTTCCTCAAATATTTTAGAAAGATAATTAGGTGCACAACTTAACCAAAAGTAATTCCTAAAACTCGGAAGAGAAATCAAATGCTTGTTCAAAAATTCCCAAAGCCCATATTCAAACAAGCGTGTATAACATTTATAGCAGGGACAAAAGAGGAAGTTAAACTCTCTTTAGAAAAGAAATTTCGAGGTAAAATTTTACTTATAAATTGGTAAGAAAACAAGTGGTGCATTACAAACGGACAGGTTTCCACTAACCAAGGAAGATTCTCAAAACTTCATTTAAAATAGCGCATGTCAACTTTAAATCATCTTTGTCAAAATTAAACAATGGTTTCAATTATAACCAAGCAACTGAAAAATAAGTTCGATTTGGAACTTCATCAAAGAGAATTCAATCTGCTTTATAAAATTCAAAACAAGATTCCAAAAGTATACTTGAAATCACCATGTCATAACGATATTCAAGAAGATTAGGATGTACTTGAAAAGGAGTCAAGCCATACAAGAAAAGATCTTAAATCAAAGTAGTTTAAACAAGATCTACTAGTCAATCTCAGAATTAGCTGTAATCACTGTCAAATAAGAGGAAAACTGAATCAACAAGTTCTCTAAGAATGAACACGGAACCCGGAGTTAAAAGTCACAGCACATTAAGACAAGTTCAAAACTATATCAAAGAATACTTGAATCAAGAAGAACTCAAACAGAGGAAGACAGATGCATCAAGGATTCCAAACAAGCATATGCAACTGAGGTTAAACAAGAATGCATATGAATAGAGAAATAGAGTGGAAACATCAAATTACTTTTCAAGAGGAGTAGCAAACAAGAACTTCAAGTTAGGGTATGAAGAACAGGTCAACTCGAACAAAATCCAAGATACACAACTGAATAGCCTCGAGAAATAGTTTCTAACGTTCCCAAACCAGCGATTCGCTTCACTCAAAACTCGTATATCATCTATGATAACCCATTAGTGCTTTCATATACAAAATTCACTAGTATTAAGCCGGCCAAACTTAATACCAAGAATCATGCAATGCAAGACTAACAGAGTTAATCAATAGACCGTCATGTGCATAAAGCTCTAATCTTCGTCATTCGACAAGACCTAATACATGACAAACACTCAGAATATGCAATTGAAGCATAGTCAGTCCATTCCTCAGGCTCTACAGGAAGAACTGCTCTGATACCATAATGTAACACCCTAACTACCAAAGCTCGCACTTCCGGCTGCACGACTCTGATAGTTCAGACATTACGACGACACTTATATTAATTAATACTAAAATATGAGCCTGTTTAAAACTTTAAACCGCAATACCGCTCCCAAAGATACTTTCGTTCGATAACGTACATCCATAAATACCATTCAACTTACAACAACACATAAAGAGTACATCCATATATACATAAATATATATAAATAATATTACAAACATAATCCAATACAATTCCTATCCCTCTTACAGATTATATCAAGATAAAGGCGAGGGTTTTACAATAAAAGTAAAGTCGGAAATCTTTTCTGAAAGAGGAACCATTAAGTTCTCAAAAACTCAAAAGCCTTTCAAAACGGTTTACCTATGCTGAAACAAAATAGCCTTTCATATTTTATTCCAAACCAGAAACACAAAACTGAAATCAACCATCGGTTCATCTCATTCCAACCATGGCCCTAAGCCCAAACAATCCAACCATCAACCAATCACCACAATCCAACAGAGTCCCAGTAGCAAACACAAATAGGGAGATGCAAGCACAAACAAACAGTTATTGCAAGTAGAACAATTAGCAATTAATCACATAGGCAAACCAAGAATAGTATGCACACCCAAAAAATGTCACATAGATGCATATGATGCATGCCTGTCCCTAGTGGCTGATGATATCATCTGTCGGTTGTATAGCCAACCCGACACGTCCTGGTAGCTAACCATGGACAGAAACACCCATCGCGGAGCAAGTAGGTTTGAGCTACAACCCCATTGCTACTACCCGCTCAACCCAGAGCCAGTGGAATAACCACTACTGCGGCTACTACCCAGGCGGGTGTTTAACAGCTCAACTTGGAGCGAGTGGAATCACCACTACTACCGCTACTACCCAGGCGTCACAGTCTCTGACCTGGAGCAAGTGGGACGAACCACAACCCTTGCTACTACCCAGGTATCTCAAGCATATATTCATTCAGTCCCAACCATGGATCAATATCCATCTCAGCCATCCGGCTTAAATTCATAATTCATAATTAGCCATACGGCCCATAACTCATTCGGCAATCCGCCATAAATCAATATTATACACAGCCATTCCGGCTCATAACAAAATGGCACCTCCACCATTCAACATCATTAAATTCATGAAACCAGCATTTAAGCCATAAATCATTTTCTCAATTCATTTCACTTTGAAATTGAGTTTCAACTCTTTTTAGCCTTGGCTTTAAAGATCTCATTTCTCAAATCATCTCAGGCTCATAAGCCACATTTACTCAAGGTAAATTCCCCTTTGAAAACAATGCCACTCTCGGCATCCTCTTTCCAAACTTCCATAACCATGGCAAGTTAAAGATTTATTTTGAAACATTCAAATCACCCATTTAACAATGGGATTTTATAACAAAATTTCCTTGGCAGAGTCCCAAGTCTT
>NC_029793.2:101403455-101403761 GCF_000816755.2 Arachis ipaensis
ATCTCAGGCTCACAAGCCACTTTTACTCAAAGTGAGTTCCCTTTTTAAAACAAAGCCACTCTCGGCATTCTCTTTCCAAAACTTCCAAAACCATGGAAAGTTAAAGATTCATTTTGGGAACATTCAAAATCACCTATCCCACAATGGGATTTTATAACAAAGTTTCTCGGCAGAGTCCTAAGTCTTTAGGGGAGAATAGCATAACTCATTTTGCCGAATTCATTTAAAATCATTAAAACCTTGGCTTTCCGATTTGAGTAATAAAATAAGATCTAAGCCAAACCGAGTCACGTAATCATTTACTTC
>NC_029793.2:101404008-101406120 GCF_000816755.2 Arachis ipaensis
ATAATCATTCGAGTCAATCAAATAATACATAAGGCAGATACAATCACTAATTACACCATATCTCACATCAGTATCCATATGTAATAATTCCAATAATAAACTGTAGTTTTCGAAAAGCGCCCCTACCTCAAAACGCAAGTCCCATAACTCAAACGCATCACAGAGTCCTTTCCGCCCCAACTCGAACTGACGGCGACCAAAACCTCAGCTCCCAGCCACTTTCGCAATAACCATAGCAACACTAATTGCAACATATAATAATCAGGCCTCGATCCCGAGTTACCAAGGCTCATATTCATTAACCAAACACAATCGAATACTAACGCGAGGCTTTCCGAAACATACTTACTTACCGAAACGAAGAAGGAACGGATGAACCGAACAGCGGCGGTCTCCGAACCGGTCCGGCGGCAGCTTTAATCGTGACCCGCAATAACCGGAGCTTGACCCGTGAGAAAGGATTAAAGACTGAATCAAACTGCAAAAGCTCCTGTGATGGTTCCGGTGACCTCAACAGCTTCTCCGCCAGCGGCAAGTTGCAGCAACTCCTAGCACACAGCCGCATCACAACTCTCATGGTAAAGATGAACTTTAATGGAGAAGGAAACTGAAGATGGGTCAAAGCTTACCAAACGACACCAGTTCCAGTGGCGATTTCCGGCGGCAGTGGCAGTGGCATTTCTCAGCGACCAGAGGCACAGTGGGGTTTCTTGGCGGCAGAAACGGTAGTGGCTGGGCGTGGTCATGCCTTCTCTCCTCTGTACGACCCGGCGGCTTCCCTCTCGCCCTCCTCGGTCAGGCGACGGCGCGATGGCGGCGGTGAGGCTGGCACGTCGATGCGAGTCGCCCTCTCCTCCTTCCTTCTTCCGCGGCAGCTCAGTCTCCCGCTGTCTCTTTGCTTCAGATTCTTTGTTCATGGAGGAAGGGGGGATTCGTGTGGTTTGCTGCTGCTGGGTCATGGGGAAAAACGGGTATTGGCCAGGGTTTTAGGGTTTCGTTCTTTTTGAGTAAAAATTAGGGTTAGAGGCAAATTGGTAATTTCAAATAAAAATACGGATATTATAGTAATTAGAAATAAATTCTAATCCAACAATAATAATGTATAAAAATACTATTTGATCATCAATTTCACACTTTATTTTCAATAAAATGTCCCAACCAAATAATTAGAAATAATATACTTAATTTATTTAATTTCCAAAATAGCAGTATTAATATTCAAAATATTACTTATCTAATCCAAATCATATAAAATCTTCATTATTTCACAGCTACCAACTTTATAATTTAAATATAGAAAATAATCCAATAATTATGAAATTGGATAATAATCATAACTCATCTCAAATTCAATAAATCAAAACTTGCCTTAATTATCTTTAATAAAAAATAATTTCTGAAATTAAGGCTATAAATAACTGTAGGATTTGAGACTTGATCATAACAAGACTTTTCAAAGATTTTGAGTCTTACAATATATAATTAATTTTTCGAGAAATTTAATAATTTACCAAACAAATTAATAGGAAAAGATATGAATGATGATCATGCATCATAAATCAAGATTAATTTTTGTAAGTCAGAACTTAAATTTGATCTAACTCAACTCACTTCTAGTCTTAATGTGCTTAATGAATACACAAATTTAAAGTGATTGTAATCACTTTTAAATGAATTATAAAATTTGAAATTTTTTCAAGAGATAGTCCAACCGTTTGTCTCATTTTAATAAAGTATTTATTTATTTAAAAAAGTATTTATTTATTTTTTCTTCAAATGCTGGTAGCTAATATCATGATTTAATCAAGTGAATTTGAGAATTTTAATTATATGTGGGGTCCTCTGTTCTAACTCTTAGACTTGATGGGACCCAATATGCAGGAATGGTCTCCTTTAGGAGGTCACACTTTAAGTTTATTTTTCTTTCGCTGAATGACACGTATATTTCTATTTGCGTAAAAATATTTTGACTTCTACACAATAGAATTTACCTAAAATATATTGAAAATATTATAAATCGTAATAAAAATATTCTCAAAATATTTTAAAATATAATAAAAATAAAAAAATATTTTTTATAAGTGATAAAAAATTTTATATTTAATAAACTGT
>NC_029793.2:101406248-101406515 GCF_000816755.2 Arachis ipaensis
TTAAAGATATTTCTATCCTTAATAAAAATAAAAAGATATTCAAAAATCAGGAACAGCTTGATAGATTACCCTTTCTAGTATATCTTAAAATATTTAGGAGAGGCGAATACAATTTGAACAAATAGATGGACTAAAAATAAACTACACAAACTTTAAAGGAACCTCAATAATTTCCTCTCTCTATATATACAGTTAGCATATCATACATATACACAATAAAAAAGAGATTAAAAAAATATTAAATTAAAAGAAAAAAAACATCAACTT
>NC_029793.2:101406909-101413646 GCF_000816755.2 Arachis ipaensis
ATCTATCTGAATTCTGAAGTGATATTATACACCATCCAGCCATTAAACAAAAAAACAAAGTTGAGATATCTTTTATGAAACTTTTATTTAAAAATTGAATAAAAGAAATGCATCTTACAAATTACAAACACTATTTCACAGTTCCAACAAAGACAAAATGAGGAACCAAGTGCCCCAGGCAAGGAATATTCTGTTGGGTCAACCAATCCACAATGTCACATACAGCTCTCATCAACCACCGCATCCAAGGTCAGAAATACCCTTCGAGGACCAACTGGTTAAAAGAAAGAGAAAATCAACCTTACAGAACGGGGTTTTAAATGCTTGGCTAAGCTTTCCGAATGTCAAAACCACATTTCAGCAAACAAAAAATAAACGAGTCAGATCGTATAACCTGGGGCTTAATCGGGTCAGATTGGCCTGTTTGACACTACAATGGATTGGGGGAATATTTGGTTTTCTTTTTTTGGGTATAACAACATGCTAGGTATACATCAAAATCAGCTAAATTAGCCATTAGTATAGAATATACATTAAAATACAAGATACACAATAAAAATGAGTTAAGCTACATATGCATTTATACACAAATATATAGTGACTGATTTTCGGTGAGCAAATAACATTTTGGGGCATAATATTCAACAATGGATGGACGAAGGTAAATAATAACATTCACAAGGAAAATTATACCTACCTAATAGCTGCATCACAATGTAACCAGTTCCCAATCTTCCTTGGACATGTCAAAAAATTCAACATGTCCATCCTCAAACATGATCTGCAAATGTAAGCATGCATTCACATTTGTTCGTGTTGCTCATCTAAATTACAGAAAAAAAATAAAGCCAAAGGATTTCTTACCGAGTGTTTCTTCGAATATTCATGAAACCGCTTAATAATCCCGAACCTGAACATTATAAGTGGAAGAAATTATGGTTCATCTTATACAAGCAAAACGTTATATTACGACTTAGAAAACGATTATTAAATATACCTTATAATATCAAGGTGTCTGATTCTAACAACTTCACCAATGCAATTGCGAAGGCAGTTTGATTGGCAAAAGAGGCGGGAATTTCCTGAAGAGTCAAGCATAAAATTAAAAAAAAACAGAAGAAAGCAGATTTAAATTTTAAAACATGTACAGGGGGTTAAAAAGTGGCATATAAAATGAAGAATAAACAAACTTACCAATATGCAAACCTCCATTCTGATAAACCTTTACAGAGAAAAAAATGCACAGAATTAGTCAATATGACAGTCAAATTTAATAGACTTCGAAAATAGTCTATATGACGACATCAAAAGTCCTCGACTAGGGAGCGCACCTATATGCATCAAACAAGACAATTGAATGCTAAGCATAAAGATGATTCCCTTTCCATTTACCGACATTACATAATTATATGTTAAGAATTAAGGAAAATGATTCATGTCTCAAATTTATATTCACGAGTTACGATCATTTTTATATAGAAAGATTCACTTCTATACCAGTTTCTCTTTCTACTTACCATTTGTCAACATTAAAATCTGAGGGCCAATAACATTTTATGTAAATATTTTTTGGTCCGTCTTAAATCAACACATTTACAAATGATAATACACTCAAGTATTTAGCACATATTAATGCGATTCACCCCATACCAAAATCCAAAAGAAAACACATGGAAAGAAAAATACTACAGAAATTACAACAGGAGGGGGTATATTTCTTACGAAATTAAAAAGCATTAGCACATGGGAACAGTTAGCAGTAATAATATTAGAAAAACAAAATTCACTTTATTCTAATACTTTGACAGAAACAAATATTCATGGAAGTTGGCCACCTGGTCTCCGAATAAATTTAATGCAGCATCTGAAGAAGTTTTAGGCTTGGTAGGTTTCACACCAAGCTTACGCCTGCACATATTAGCCCCGCAGTGGCAATCCTGATCCGCACCAAACTGGACAAACCTGCTAATTGGTATCTAGTTAAAATCCAGGAGTGTTATTGCATTGTTAATGTGTCCTTTGTTATACTAGCATCTTGCAAATAATAATAATAATAATAATAATAATAATAATAATTAAGAAAACAAATACCGACTACAAACAACACCAACCAATACATCGTCATGTGGGAATAGTAGTTATTTTCAGAAAGAATTAGTATAGAAGAGGGTGGAATCTATGGAAAAAGCAAGTATTCATACTGATAATCATATGTCAGATGTTCGCCTTTCCTTATGTCGCGCGTTGCGAATATGCCAATTCTCGTTTCACCGTCAATTATCCTTAAGAGGGGGAAACATTAGAAGAAAAGATATTAGATAATAACCTAATTTTGAATCAGAATTTAAATTCCTTATATTACTACACAATTGTTTGATCAGCAAAGTAGTAGCCAACCATTTCTGCATCTCAGTATTAGGACAGCAACTATGATTGATATATCTTGATTTGTTTCCTTTATATGTTGCATCGATCACCATATCTCGATTTATTTCACATAGGTAGAAGTTTGTCACCCCACGAAGTTTCATGTTCCATAATCTTTCTTCACATGTTTTGTCATCAATGACTGGTAGAAAGAGGTAATTTCTATTAGTAGGCTTAAAAGAATATAAATATTTTAAAGAACATTTATTCTGATGAATGTCAATAGGATAAGTTGATTATAAACCTTCTCCAACATATTCTATCACAAATTCTCCTTGCTTGATATCTTCATCCGCCACAATTCCAGAACCACATTTCTCAGTCTACATAAAAATATCTACAAGGTCAGTAACACTAACCATCACTAAGAGAAAGGCAAGCAAACATGACTCGAAAAACACAGCAAGAGCAGGTGCTTAAACAGAAAGCGGACATAGGAGAAACAGTAGATAAACAATTATACAGAAAACAAGAAAACTATAATAAGAGAACGGCATTATTTTTTTTTTCCCATTATGCAATAATAGTGTAGAATAACTTCACATTATGTTCTAGTTGAATGAGGGAAATGAGAAATCTTAGTGGATAGTTACTTATTATGATTTGATATTTCCTCTGGCTAGTGCAAAGTTATCTTACACGGCCAATACATAAAAATTAAATACTTCTCTTGATTGCAATCATACTTCAGAAATGAAATTATGCATAAGAATCCCACTTGGTGAGGACTAAAAAGGATAGACGTATGAAAGTTTACTCAAAAAAAAAAGTAGTGTTTCCAGGAATTTAACTTGAGAGCTAGACAGAAATTTTACCATTGGGTGAATGAAATCTACCTCCTATAATAATGTTTACATGGATTGCAAATTGCATTAGGAATCATATCTAAATGGAGATGTATGCACATCAGCACATGAAGAATAAAATAAATTGGATGACCCTGTTTATAATGGGGAACAAATTTGTGGATGGAACAAAAAATAAATGTAGGACAGTAGGAGAACACAATTATACCCAATCTTTCTTTGAGACATTAGTATATTGCAAAATATTACAGCCAAATATCAGAAAAATGCTGAGAAAGTCACATTGTAAAATAAACCCAAAAAATTAAAAAATCAAAAAAATAAAAATAAAAAATTCCTGAGCCAGAGGCTTGTACCTGAACTAATTTCATCTTTTTGATGGGTCGATGCTGGAATGGTTTGTTAAGACAGGAAACCCCACATTTACAGCCTGAAGAGCAGCTAGACAGAAGCATCCTATTGGGCCAGTCAACAAAATGCAAACAAAAGGTTGAAGCTTTTGAGAATTAAAGGTCTGTCTGCATTAGGTGTAATAACAGAATCTAGATAAATGAAAAGTTTTCATTTTGAGCATAACATCTTCACTTCATTTCATCAGGAATGAGTGCCAGATATTCATATATTCTATTATTTACAAGTTAAAAATTCATACTGTCAATACTCTGCTTATTAATCTCAAAATGAACTTGTTCCCTTCAACCCAATACATTAATTTGGAAGTGAAGGGGGGTGGGAAGTAACAGCATCCAACCAAGAACAAGACTTTTGCAAGGTATTTTATATATCATATCAAACCAATTGGTCAAGTTACACCATCATCATGCTTGATAGCTTAGTTTTTCTATGGATACTTTCAATTTTATGACACAAGTCTATTACATAGAAGCAGAATAGCAGATCCTAGTTCATATTGACCGTTTAAAGTTTCTTTTTTCTGATATATTTTTCTTTTAGAGTTATGTGCCCATCGCAGGCAAGTTCTTGCTCTGGCCCCGAAGAAGAATATATCACATCATATGAGTTGTCCAGCCCCATTTGTTTAGTTCGAACCCTATCTCCTTTTACTTAAATTGCTGATATCAACTTCCATTTATATATAAATGTTGTAATTTTCACAAAATATCATGTACAATTCTTCCACGAAGTTCTGATATATATATTTGATGTTTAAATATTTAAGATCATAAAGGCATAAAATTTATAACTCTAAAGTTCGGATAACAATACTCACCCACAGTGGCAATCTTTACCGCATACAGCAGAAGATCCAGGTGATGATGTACAAGAACAAAATATGCCATCGTCATCAAGCCTTCTTTTAACCCTTTTTGTCAGATATATATCTTATATTTTATAAGAATAAAAAAAATTACATTTGAAACTAAGGGAAACATACAAGAAAACTGTACAAAAATGAAGAGTGAAGATTGCAATTAAATGGGTTCTCAATTTCTCATGCATAATGATGTTAATAAGAAGTATGGAAAACTTCAAGGAATGCAAATATGAATAATAAAACAGGAACTAAAATCTCCAAAGGATACTGCGTTTTATAAATGTTACTGGCATTGGCTTGCACTTATTAAACCATTCTGGAAGTTCAAAGTCGACAGGTTCACCAATCTCCTCTGCCAATTTGCTAAATACTAACCCAAAAGATGTTTGTTCAGAATTCTGTAACATAAAAAAGGCAAGGAAGTCAATCTACAGGGAAAACTTATTAGAGAGAGAAATCCTCAACAGTTGCAACTCATACCCTAATTGCAATCTTCATATATATGGTAACAAAATACTACTACGACTTATTATTCTTATAAAGGAAAAATATAGGAAGAGACACTATCAAAACGCAATATAAAATTATTACTTAAAAAGGCCATTTATTTTTTCCAAAAGAAAGGCACCTAAACATATGAAGAGAGAGAAAAAAAACTTTTTATAGAAGTTAAAATCAAGTAGGAGCCAGTTCTATCTAGCAAATAATGTTACAGTTGTCTAAACAAAACTATCTTCCTTTGTGTGTCATAGGAAGTTAGAGAAGGATTTCCTAACCAGATGGCCAGTTCTTAATGATGCACGAAACATCTTAGAAACTCCAGAGTAAAATATCATTCCAAAATCAAATGAAAAGTAAAAATACGAAGAAGAAACTTGTACTCCTTTGCTCACAGTTAACTTTATAGGCAGAGACATATAAGCATGACAGAAGTAATGAAAAAGTCACTAATATTTAAATTGTAACCATTTTTCCAGTGAAATAGTAACTTAAATAAACCCTCAAAATTCATTAACTATGAAATTACAAAATAGAGACCAAAGACAGTCCACAATGAAAACATAACTAGATCATAAAGAACTAAAAAAAATAAAAAGAATAAAAAAAAAGAACTAATCCAAAGGTAGTATTTTACATAATGAACAACCTTCTTCATGGTAGGCATGGCCTTTGATAGGGTACTGGATAAGCAATTCTATTTGATCAGCTCCAATCGGAGTTTCTGACTAGATGCTGAAACCATAAATCTGATAACGAAAATCAATACCTAAATTTCCAAATATCCAGATGCAAAATTTAATTCGCTACTTCAAAAAGACAAAACTCTGCCTACAAATGAAGAACAAGTCAGTCAATGAGATGTGAAAATGTTATCTCAATGTTGAGATTCCAAAATCAACAAATTAAGTTCGCATAACCAATCACACTGATACGAACATATGATACAGTAATTAGGGAGTAATTAGTTATTTGGGTATTAGTAAACATTAGTGATAAGAGGAACAGCGTAGTTCACACATGCACAAAACAATTCAAGTAAGCGAAATGTGATGCAATGCAATACCCCGTTTTCACCTTGAAAACATCATCATGTGCCTTGCTGATTTTTACATTCCAAATGCAAAGCAATTTCAGATTTTCATGTGATTCCTAAGCTTTTCTATGCAACTCAGTTTAACATTTATGCCAATGATAAGCTATACAAACCAAAACCATAACTCAAAGCGAAAAAGAAAAAATATATATTGAAACTTTTGCTTCCCCTTATCCTCTTCTAACAGAATTAAAACATTGCTAGTTACTACTTACTATAGTCAATAAATTTCAAAAGGACGATAAATGAAGTCAAATTGGGCAGAACCAAGAAGACGAATCTAGACTCTAGAAGCAGAATATGGAATCCAAGCACAGAGAGAGAGAGAGAGAGAAAGAGAACCTGGAAGTTGGAGAGTGGCAACGACGGTAGCCGAAGTTGACAGAGACAGAGTAGCAATAGCTGATCCAAATGAAAGGGTAGAACGGGAAATTAGGAATTGAGGGAATGAGAACAATTTAAACCAAGGTAGATTATAATTGTGACGACGGGTTATTGGGGTCTAACGGTGCGCAAATTATTTTTTACTAGTCAGTGGCTTTTCTATTATTTTTAAGAAATTAATTTTATTATTTTGTTAATATATTATTTTTTTTAATTTATTAAATAAATATTTTTTATTTTAATATTGACA
>NC_029793.2:101434307-101444723 GCF_000816755.2 Arachis ipaensis
ATCTATCTGAATTCTGAAGTGATATTATACACCATCCAGCCATTAAACAAAAAAACAAAGTTGAGATATCTTTTATGAAACTTTTATTTAAAAATTGAATAAAAGAAATGCATCTTACAAATTACAAACACTATTTCACAGTTCCAACAAAGACAAAATGAGGAACCAAGTGCCCCAGGCAAGGAATATTCTGTTGGGTCAACCAATCCACAATGTCACATACAGCTCTCATCAACCACCGCATCCAAGGTCAGAAATACCCTTCGAGGACCAACTGGTTAAAAGAAAGAGAAAATCAACCTTACAGAACGGGGTTTTAAATGCTTGGCTAAGCTTTCCGAATGTCAAAACCACATTTCAGCAAACAAAAAATAAACGAGTCAGATCGTATAACCTGGGGCTTAATCGGGTCAGATTGGCCTGTTTGACACTACAATGGATTGGGGGAATATTTGGTTTTCTTTTTTTGGGTATAACAACATGCTAGGTATACATCAAAATCAGCTAAATTAGCCATTAGTATAGAATATACATTAAAATACAAGATACACAATAAAAATGAGTTAAGCTACATATGCATTTATACACAAATATATAGTGACTGATTTTCGGTGAGCAAATAACATTTTGGGGCATAATATTCAACAATGGATGGACGAAGGTAAATAATAACATTCACAAGGAAAATTATACCTACCTAATAGCTGCATCACAATGTAACCAGTTCCCAATCTTCCTTGGACATGTCAAAAAATTCAACATGTCCATCCTCAAACATGATCTGCAAATGTAAGCATGCATTCACATTTGTTCGTGTTGCTCATCTAAATTACAGAAAAAAAATAAAGCCAAAGGATTTCTTACCGAGTGTTTCTTCGAATATTCATGAAACCGCTTAATAATCCCGAACCTGAACATTATAAGTGGAAGAAATTATGGTTCATCTTATACAAGCAAAACGTTATATTACGACTTAGAAAACGATTATTAAATATACCTTATAATATCAAGGTGTCTGATTCTAACAACTTCACCAATGCAATTGCGAAGGCAGTTTGATTGGCAAAAGAGGCGGGAATTTCCTGAAGAGTCAAGCATAAAAAAAAAAAAAAACAGAAGAAAGCAGATTTAAATTTTAAAACATGTACAGGGGGTTAAAAAGTGGCATATAAAATGAAGAATAAACAAACTTACCAATATGCAAACCTCCATTCTGATAAACCTTTACAGAGAAAAAAATGCACAGAATTAGTCAATATGACAGTCAAATTTAATAGACTTCGAAAATAGTCTATATGACGACATCAAAAGTCCTCGACTAGGGAGCGCACCTATATGCATCAAACAAGACAATTGAATGCTAAGCATAAAGATGATTCCCTTTCCATTTACCGACATTACATAATTATATGTTAAGAATTAAGGAAAATGATTCATGTCTCAAATTTATATTCACGAGTTACGATCATTTTTATATAGAAAGATTCACTTCTATACCAGTTTCTCTTTCTACTTACCATTTGTCAACATTAAAATCTGAGGGCCAATAACATTTTATGTAAATATTTTTTGGTCCGTCTTAAATCAACACATTTACAAATGATAATACACTCAAGTATTTAGCACATATTAATGCGATTCACCCCATACCAAAATCCAAAAGAAAACACATGGAAAGAAAAATACTACAGAAATTACAACAGGAGGGGGTATATTTCTTACGAAATTAAAAAGCATTAGCACATGGGAACAGTTAGCAGTAATAATATTAGAAAAACAAAATTCACTTTATTCTAATACTTTGACAGAAACAAATATTCATGGAAGTTGGCCACCTGGTCTCCGAATAAATTTAATGCAGCATCTGAAGAAGTTTTAGGCTTGGTAGGTTTCACACCAAGCTTACGCCTGCACATATTAGCCCCGCAGTGGCAATCCTGATCCGCACCAAACTGGACAAACCTGCTAATTGGTATCTAGTTAAAATCCAGGAGTGTTATTGCATTGTTAATGTGTCCTTTGTTATACTAGCATCTTGCAAATAATAATAATAATAATAATAATAATAATAATAATTAAGAAAACAAATACCGACTACAAACAACACCAACCAATACATCGTCATGTGGGAATAGTAGTTATTTTCAGAAAGAATTAGTATAGAAGAGGGTGGAATCTATGGAAAAAGCAAGTATTCATACTGATAATCATATGTCAGATGTTCGCCTTTCCTTATGTCGCGCGTTGCGAATATGCCAATTCTCGTTTCACCGTCAATTATCCTTAAGAGGGGGAAACATTAGAAGAAAAGATATTAGATAATAACCTAATTTTGAATCAGAATTTAAATTCCTTATATTACTACACAATTGTTTGATCAGCAAAGTAGTAGCCAACCATTTCTGCATCTCAGTATTAGGACAGCAACTATGATTGATATATCTTGATTTGTTTCCTTTATATGTTGCATCGATCACCATATCTCGATTTATTTCACATAGGTAGAAGTTTGTCACCCCACGAAGTTTCATGTTCCATAATCTTTCTTCACATGTTTTGTCATCAATGACTGGTAGAAAGAGGTAATTTCTATTAGTAGGCTTAAAAGAATATAAATATTTTAAAGAACATTTATTCTGATGAATGTCAATAGGATAAGTTGATTATAAACCTTCTCCAACATATTCTATCACAAATTCTCCTTGCTTGATATCTTCATCCGCCACAATTCCAGAACCACATTTCTCAGTCTACATAAAAATATCTACAAGGTCAGTAACACTAACCATCACTAAGAGAAAGGCAAGCAAACATGACTCGAAAAACACAGCAAGAGCAGGTGCTTAAACAGAAAGCGGACATAGGAGAAACAGTAGATAAACAATTATACAGAAAACAAGAAAACTATAATAAGAGAACGGCATTATTTTTTTTTTCCCATTATGCAATAATAGTGTAGAATAACTTCACATTATGTTCTAGTTGAATGAGGGAAATGAGAAATCTTAGTGGATAGTTACTTATTATGATTTGATATTTCCTCTGGCTAGTGCAAAGTTATCTTACACGGCCAATACATAAAAATTAAATACTTCTCTTGATTGCAATCATACTTCAGAAATGAAATTATGCATAAGAATCCCACTTGGTGAGGACTAAAAAGGATAGACGTATGAAAGTTTACTCAAAAAAAAAAGTAGTGTTTCCAGGAATTTAACTTGAGAGCTAGACAGAAATTTTACCATTGGGTGAATGAAATCTACCTCCTATAATAATGTTTACATGGATTGCAAATTGCATTAGGAATCATATCTAAATGGAGATGTATGCACATCAGCACATGAAGAATAAAATAAATTGGATGACCCTGTTTATAATGGGGAACAAATTTGTGGATGGAACAAAAAATAAATGTAGGACAGTAGGAGAACACAATTATACCCAATCTTTCTTTGAGACATTAGTATATTGCAAAATATTACAGCCAAATATCAGAAAAATGCTGAGAAAGTCACATTGTAAAATAAACCCAAAAAATTAAAAAATCAAAAAAATAAAAATAAAAAATTCCTGAGCCAGAGGCTTGTACCTGAACTAATTTCATCTTTTTGATGGGTCGATGCTGGAATGGTTTGTTAAGACAGGAAACCCCACATTTACAGCCTGAAGAGCAGCTAGACAGAAGCATCCTATTGGGCCAGTCAACAAAATGCAAACAAAAGGTTGAAGCTTTTGAGAATTAAAGGTCTGTCTGCATTAGGTGTAATAACAGAATCTAGATAAATGAAAAGTTTTCATTTTGAGCATAACATCTTCACTTCATTTCATCAGGAATGAGTGCCAGATATTCATATATTCTATTATTTACAAGTTAAAAATTCATACTGTCAATACTCTGCTTATTAATCTCAAAATGAACTTGTTCCCTTCAACCCAATACATTAATTTGGAAGTGAAGGGGGGTGGGAAGTAACAGCATCCAACCAAGAACAAGACTTTTGCAAGGTATTTTATATATCATATCAAACCAATTGGTCAAGTTACACCATCATCATGCTTGATAGCTTAGTTTTTCTATGGATACTTTCAATTTTATGACACAAGTCTATTACATAGAAGCAGAATAGCAGATCCTAGTTCATATTGACCGTTTAAAGTTTCTTTTTTCTGATATATTTTTCTTTTAGAGTTATGTGCCCATCGCAGGCAAGTTCTTGCTCTGGCCCCGAAGAAGAATATATCACATCATATGAGTTGTCCAGCCCCATTTGTTTAGTTCGAACCCTATCTCCTTTTACTTAAATTGCTGATATCAACTTCCATTTATATATAAATGTTGTAATTTTCACAAAATATCATGTACAATTCTTCCACGAAGTTCTGATATATATATTTGATGTTTAAATATTTAAGATCATAAAGGCATAAAATTTATAACTCTAAAGTTCGGATAACAATACTCACCCACAGTGGCAATCTTTACCGCATACAGCAGAAGATCCAGGTGATGATGTACAAGAACAAAATATGCCATCGTCATCAAGCCTTCTTTTAACCCTTTTTGTCAGATATATATCTTATATTTTATAAGAATAAAAAAAATTACATTTGAAACTAAGGGAAACATACAAGAAAACTGTACAAAAATGAAGAGTGAAGATTGCAATTAAATGGGTTCTCAATTTCTCATGCATAATGATGTTAATAAGAAGTATGGAAAACTTCAAGGAATGCAAATATGAATAATAAAACAGGAACTAAAATCTCCAAAGGATACTGCGTTTTATAAATGTTACTGGCATTGGCTTGCACTTATTAAACCATTCTGGAAGTTCAAAGTCGACAGGTTCACCAATCTCCTCTGCCAATTTGCTAAATACTAACCCAAAAGATGTTTGTTCAGAATTCTGTAACATAAAAAAGGCAAGGAAGTCAATCTACAGGGAAAACTTATTAGAGAGAGAAATCCTCAACAGTTGCAACTCATACCCTAATTGCAATCTTCATATATATGGTAACAAAATACTACTACGACTTATTATTCTTATAAAGGAAAAATATAGGAAGAGACACTATCAAAACGCAATATAAAATTATTACTTAAAAAGGCCATTTATTTTTTCCAAAAGAAAGGCACCTAAACATATGAAGAGAGAGAAAAAAAACTTTTTATAGAAGTTAAAATCAAGTAGGAGCCAGTTCTATCTAGCAAATAATGTTACAGTTGTCTAAACAAAACTATCTTCCTTTGTGTGTCATAGGAAGTTAGAGAAGGATTTCCTAACCAGATGGCCAGTTCTTAATGATGCACGAAACATCTTAGAAACTCCAGAGTAAAATATCATTCCAAAATCAAATGAAAAGTAAAAATACGAAGAAGAAACTTGTACTCCTTTGCTCACAGTTAACTTTATAGGCAGAGACATATAAGCATGACAGAAGTAATGAAAAAGTCACTAATATTTAAATTGTAACCATTTTTCCAGTGAAATAGTAACTTAAATAAACCCTCAAAATTCATTAACTATGAAATTACAAAATAGAGACCAAAGACAGTCCACAATGAAAACATAACTAGATCATAAAGAACTAAAAAAAATAAAAAGAATAAAAAAAAAGAACTAATCCAAAGGTAGTATTTTACATAATGAACAACCTTCTTCATGGTAGGCATGGCCTTTGATAGGGTACTGGATAAGCAATTCTATTTGATCAGCTCCAATCGGAGTTTCTGACTAGATGCTGAAACCATAAATCTGATAACGAAAATCAATACCTAAATTTCCAAATATCCAGATGCAAAATTTAATTCGCTACTTCAAAAAGACAAAACTCTGCCTACAAATGAAGAACAAGTCAGTCAATGAGATGTGAAAATGTTATCTCAATGTTGAGATTCCAAAATCAACAAATTAAGTTCGCATAACCAATCACACTGATACGAACATATGATACAGTAATTAGGGAGTAATTAGTTATTTGGGTATTAGTAAACATTAGTGATAAGAGGAACAGCGTAGTTCACACATGCACAAAACAATTCAAGTAAGCGAAATGTGATGCAATGCAATACCCCGTTTTCACCTTGAAAACATCATCATGTGCCTTGCTGATTTTTACATTCCAAATGCAAAGCAATTTCAGATTTTCATGTGATTCCTAAGCTTTTCTATGCAACTCAGTTTAACATTTATGCCAATGATAAGCTATACAAACCAAAACCATAACTCAAAGCGAAAAAGAAAAAATATATATTGAAACTTTTGCTTCCCCTTATCCTCTTCTAACAGAATTAAAACATTGCTAGTTACTACTTACTATAGTCAATAAATTTCAAAAGGACGATAAATGAAGTCAAATTGGGCAGAACCAAGAAGACGAATCTAGACTCTAGAAGCAGAATATGGAATCCAAGCACAGAGAGAGAGAGAGAGAGAAAGAGAACCTGGAAGTTGGAGAGTGGCAACGACGGTAGCCGAAGTTGACAGAGACAGAGTAGCAATAGCTGATCCAAATGAAAGGGTAGAACGGGAAATTAGGAATTGAGGGAATGAGAACAATTTAAACCAAGGTAGATTATAATTGTGACGACGGGTTATTGGGGTCTAACGGTGCGCAAATTGTTAAAAAATATATTTTTTTTAATTTTATATTTAATTTTTAATTTTTTTAATCTCATTTTTTTTTAATTTTTAATTTATATTTTTATTATATCCCTTTACTATATTAAACACTATTATTTTTCTTACTATCTTTCTCTAAACACATACTTGTAATTGTCTCATCGCCATTATTATATTTCCTTGTTTTCCTTTCTCATTTTTTCCTTCTCCTTCCAGGCTTCCACCTTTTCTTCACCCGACCGTAATTAATTATTACCAAGTATTATTATCGCAACTTTTAATCTTGTCTATCACTTCGATTTATAACCATCTATTATATTAACTTTTATGAGTTGTTGAAGTTTCGCTAAAAGAAGTAAGACATAAAGCATTTAAAATTTTTATCCAAATTATCAAATTAACTTTTAGAACGTATAAAATTTATACATTTAAATTAAATAAGATATTAAACAAATTTAGTATGTTGTTATTATAGGTAACAAAATCAAAATAAAAATTTAAAAGCATTATTTACAAATTAACTATTTATAAACGTTATTAAGTTTAATTATTTATTTTTAATAGTATTTAATTTGAAGTCGAAATAAAAATTTATATTTAAAATACTATTTATCTTCATGCATAATTCTAATTGATAAAAAATATTTTAATTTTTTTAATTTTATATTTAATTTTTTAAATTATCTTTAATTTTGTTATTTTTTTTAAATTATTAATTTATATTTTTATTATATCCATTTACTATATCAAACACTTTTTTCTTATTATTATTCTTTATACACATACTTGTCATGGTCTCATCGCCATTATTATATTACTTTGTTCTCCTTTCTCATTTTTTTCTTCTCCTTCCACCTTCTCTTCACCCGACCGTAATTAATTATCACCAAGTATTATTATCGCAACTTTCAATCTTGTCTATCACTTTGATTTATAACTATCTATTCTATTAACTTTTATGAGTTGTTGAAGTTTTGTTAAAAGAAGTAAGACATTAAGCATTTAAAATTTTTTTTCAAATTATCAAAATTTGATGTCAATAATCCTAAAAAAATATCAAAATATATTACTTTTAACTAAAATAATAAAAAAAACATAATTGTAATTTTTTAAACTAATAATTATAATTTTAAGTCGCAATTTAATATAGTACATTGGGACAAAAGACAACTATTGCTATTCATAGTTGACTGCTACTATATAAGTTTTACATTTATTTTATTGTGCACATTAATTTAAGTGTACTTTATTATTTTATTTTACATGTTTTGAAATAATGCCATTGTATTATAAGGATGAGATTAACTTTCATAATCTAATGCGAATCTTTTTATTATTTTGTTTGTTATTTGAATACTATCTATTTAAAATAGTTACTTAAAGTGAAATACTATATAAAGAAAGATAGAAAATTTTTAGATTTATCGTTCTGGTTTGCTTCTTATTAATCATCACTTAATATACTCAAATTTAATGGCTTTGATGGTGGTGAATTTTTGTAATTAGTTAAAAAAAATTTAACTTTTTCTTTCTCTCTCTACGATTTTGAATAAACTCAATTTTATTATTAAATAGTTTTTTTAAGTTCGGAATATTTTTAACCTTTTGTATAAAAATTAGACATAATAAATTACCAAAATTTAAACCTATTCTCTTAAACTACTTCTTGATCGTATAATTGGAATCGTTTAAACGAAAGATCATTAGACCCCTAAGGTTTTTAAAGTAATAGAAAAATACAATAAAATAAATTAATTAAAAAATCTATTAAAATAAAATAGTTTAAAAAATAGAATATATATATAAAATAATAAATTAAAACTTACATGGCTCATGAGATATAGAAAAATAAAGAGAAAAAAATAATCATAAAGATTGAAATAATAAAAAATGTATAATATAGTTCTTATCTTGCCACATTTAAATGTTATATGTCAATCTAATTATTAATAAAAAATAATATTATCTAATGTAAAATAGATTAAAAATAAAAAAGAGATTAATAAAATCAATTAACAACATCTTAGGTCGCCAGATTATTTGAAAAATCAATTAACAAAGTTTTTATATATTGCTACATTTATTATTGATGAGTTTGGAAAACTCTTATTTAATTTTGATGATGAACAAACATTATTAAAATATTTAATTACAAAATTATTAATTTGATCTCAACTCATATTTGCTTAATTAATAATTTTGTTGTGCAGATTTTACCTTGGGCCGGAAAATAAAGATGTTGCTAGCCCAAATTAAAAAAAATCAGCCTTGCTACAAGTTTCCTATCAAATGGCTGAATTGTTGTTTTAATGGGCCAAACTCAATGATATTATAACCAAGCCCATATTTAATTTTGATGAATGCTTCCTATGCTTAATCCGAAATCAAATTCATCAAGAAAGCAAATGTTAACCATTTGGGCCAGATTAAATCTTAATGCTACCAAGCCCAACATTATTTTGTTGAAAGCTTCCAAGCTTGGTCCGAAACCAAGGTTAAAAGAAAGCTAAATGGCTTCATGCTTTTCAACGGATTCCATCTCTTTGTTAAGAATGGATTTCAAATCTTAATATGTTAGCATTGGAAACATGAGAGAGAACTTGACTTTGATTTGATGGGAATCATTATGATTAATGCTATACGCTACTCAAAGCAAGGGAAGTAAAAAGCAATCTATCAACTTGTTTCATTTTCATTTAATTGCTTTTACTTTAACTTCACATTCTCTCTCATCTCTTTCTTCTTCTTCTTTCGGTCATTGTCCAGGAAACAATGGAAGCTATGTTCATCTACAAAGAAAAAGAAGAAGCTGCATGCATCAAGACTATCAAGCTAATGATGACAAGAAAACATACTAAAATAAAAATGAGCTGTGGCTAAGATATTCACTATTTTTGGTTAGATTTGGTGATGTATCTTGAGTCTTTCAAGCTCAAAAATGGATGTTGAAGATTCGGCCAGCATGGAGGAGATTCTTGAAGCATGGCTTGTCTTTGATTCTGTTTAACCACCACAGGAAGTAGCTAGAGTGGCGAAGTGATGGTTGAAGGCAGAGATTGAAGCAGATGAAGTCATCATCATCATGAAGCATCAAGGGCCAGAATTTCATCTTGGAGAGCAAGCCAAGGATGGAGAGCTCGGATTGATGAAGGGTGATGATCAAGAAAGATCCAGAGGTAATTGCATGTTGGGTTTTACATGGTTATCTCTTCTCTCTCTGTGTGACCGAACCGGTTCTGTTTGTTGAAGGAGGAAGAAGTTGGTTCGGTTTTGGCTTCAATAAGTGGAGGCTCCCTTCTTCTATAATAAGGGTGGACAGCCACTGTTTGAAGCAAGGAGAAAATTTGAGAGTGCAAGGCACAGAGTTCTCAGAGCTACCTGAGCTAACAGTTTTCTCTTCTCCTTCAATGTATTCAGTTTTGTATTTTTCTGTTTAATTTTGTCATGTCTTGAGTCTCATGGTAAAAGGCAAACAGTGAGGTTTGTAATGAAAAAGCCATAGAGCGGAAAAAGGCAGAGAGTGCAAAATTAAAAGAAAAAGCCATAGATGTCTTAGAGTTCCTTTGTTCATCTATGTTGTGTTTCATGATTCTGTGGGAATCCCCTTGTAAGTTGGGTTAGCACTTTACAAGTTGTAATCAGATTGATTATAGTGAAATTCCATCATGGTTGTGATGGAGACTGGATGTAGGCTGCACTGCACTTAGCAACTGAACCAGGATATATCTGGGTGTAATATTTCTTCTCTCCTACTTCATTTCTGTTTTCTACTGCACAGGAGCAAAAACAAAAA
>NC_029793.2:101447784-101458711 GCF_000816755.2 Arachis ipaensis
TCACCAGATCATTTAAAAAATCAATTAACAAAGTTTTTATATTGCTACATTTGTTGTGTTATATGTCGAACTAATAATTAATAAAAATAATATTATCCAATGTAAAATAGATTACAAATAAAAAAAAGAAGTTAACAAAATATGTGTGAAAATTTTTCATTCTACTGATAGGTGTAGGCTTTTTTTATCTTTTATATGTTAATTATGTGACAAACAAATAATATAAAATTAACTAATTTTTTTGCAATACAATTTAGAAAATTAATAAATATCAACCATAGTACTCTATATAATTAAATATCAAATCTAGTACTCTACATAATTAATAGCTTAGATAGTTTAGAAAATTAACATATTAATGTTTTTAATGAATCTTTGATGGGTGTGAATTTTCTTGCGTCCTATGTATATGCCAATCAAATAACTTAGCCAATATGCAAAATAAATAATATTGTGGTAGACAAAATTAATAATTTAGTTTATTTTCAAAGTAATATAAATATTTATGTATTCAAATTTTGAACATAATACTCTACATAATTAATATTTTAAAAAATTAAAAAAAATATTATTACAAAGTAATTTAAAAAAAATAAGTTAACAAAATATTTATGGAACTCTTTCATTCAATTAGTGATAGGTAAGGACATATAAAAAACATAAAACACATATCAAATAAAAAGAAACTGTTTTTTTTTTTTTGCATCAAATTGATAAGACAAAAAAAATATTTCTTTCTACATTAAATTGATAAAAAAAAGACATAGTACTATTTTCATACGTCAAAAGTTGAGAATAAATTAAAAAGGCAGAGGAATGATTGAAAATATAGATTAGATAAGTAAACTAAAGAGAAGAAAAGATATAAGTGGATGTTATATGTGAAAGTAGTAACCACTGTAAAACTGAATGAAATTAACAACTGAAGACGAAGGCGAGAGTGTTGAAGAAAGGAGAATAACAGAACAGCAAAAAAAATACAGAAAAGTAAAAACTAAACTACTGAAAGGATAACGTACTCAAAACAAAAGGATATAAATTAAAATTAATATAAAATTAAACAAAATATGAACATGATAAAGAATGCAAAGACATTGATAGAATAAACGATATAAACTAAAACTAACATAGAATTAAACAAACTATGAAGATATTGATAGAACAAATGATATAAACTAAAACTAACATAGAATTAAACAAAGCATGAAGATGATGAAGAATGTGAAGATATTGATTTTCATACCAGTCTATTTTTTTTTTTTATTAGCAATTTGTAGACTGTCTTACATTTTTTAAAACTGTCATTTTAGTGGGAAGTTATTGGATTTTTCAAGACAAATTTTATGTCTATTTTATCCTTATAATTTAGTTTCCAAAATAATTTATTATAGGGTTAATATAGTCCAAAAAATTGGATACCAAAATCATAGTCAACTCTCTGTATTAGCTCTATATATCAATGCTAGGGGACCAGTAACTTTCGTGATTGGTAGCCATCAAATAGTCATCAATGATAATTTAAAATAAATTAAAACTTACATGGCTCATGAGATAGAAAAATAAAGAGAAGAAAATAATCATAAAGGTTGAAACAATAAAAAATGTATAACATAGTTCTTATCTTGCCACATTTAAATGTTATATGTCAATCAAATAATTAATAAAAAATAATATTATCTAATGTAAAATAGATTAAAAATAAAAAAAAATTAGTAAAATCAATTACCAAAATTCTTATCTTAGGTTACCAAATTATTTAAAAAATCAATTAACAAAGTTCTTATATTGCTACATTTATTGTGTTATCTGTCAAACTAATAATCAATAAAAAAAGTGCCAGTTGGGGAGCTCTAGGATTCATGAACTGCTGAGACTCTCTCATTTTTCTTTGACTACACATCTTTGGATGATCGGGGCTGTTACATGCTTCTGAAACAGAACCACCAATAACTTCCACCTTCCTCGTGGAATGATTGGAATGTCTCTTCTCGATGTAGCCGCAATCACTGGACTTTCCATCAATCCACCAGATTATACTTCTGAAATGCAATCTGAACGTCAATACAACGTCGTTCTGAGCAGTTCTTACAGTGATTTCATCGCCCATAACATGGGTAGAGAAGGTACAAGAATCACCGATAATGAACATGTAGCTTTTCTATTCTACTGGTTAAATGCAATTCTATTTTGTTCTCGTAGCGTTCAAATGTCAAAACTTTACCTCTCTTTGGCTATACTTCTCCACGAAGGCAAAACTTTCAACCTGGCTAAGCTTCTTCTGGGGCACATCTTCGAAGAACTTGGCCAATTTATTCGTGACCTACGAGATAACAAAATAATAAGTGCAAGAGGCCCTCTATGGCTTCTTCAATTATGGCTCAATGCCATCTTTGAGAATTTTATGACCAAACCCGAGAGTGATCATACTGACAAGCAGTATATTGAAAGGTTTCGATTATCTGCATACAAACCCAATTTTCCAAATGCACAATCAGATAAGGATAGGTTTTGGGCTGTTTTCACCCTTTTTCATTCTCGTAAAAATTTTGAGAATGAACAACTGAATTTCACTCTTTTTTTGTGCCGCAACCGAGGCATTGCTTGGTTAGATCGTTTACTTTTTCCAAACTCAAATGAAGGAAGTGAACTTGCCAACCGAAGTTGGGCACACCTATTAGCCGTTTAGGTAATCCCCACAGGATTATCTTTACAAAAAAAAAAAAAAAAAGAAAAATTCAAGATAACTTTGTATGCTCCTCACCTGTCCGCCAGACAATTAGGATTTTCACAAGCCATTCCCAAACCTCAGCCTCGAAACGATGACCCTTTCTGTCACTTCCTTCTAACTACTCAAGAAGACTTCGACTCTTGCCTCACCATGAATCAATAATGTAGAGATCGTTTTAATTTCATGGTGTATGAACGCAGTTCCTATATCACCAAATCATGTGTTGAATGGTGGGCTGCCTATTATGCCAGGTACACTCGTACCTTAGAAGACATTCAACAAACTGCAATCCAAACCGCTCCTGTTGCTGAGAGTTCTCCAAAAAGAACTCAGAAAAGGAAAGCTGAAACTGCTCGACCACCACCAGCGAAAAGCAGGAAAACTCCCACTAAAACTTCTCGAAAGGTAACTTTATAATTCCTCTCTTTATTTAAAATATATTTCAACTTTTGTCTTTTAAATCACACTTAATTCTGGATTTCTTATCAGTTGATACTGCTTTCATCAACTGAGAGTTTTGAGGAAATCAAACCGGCCAACAAAGACACTCCTGCTGTCTCTTCCCAATCAGAAGATATAGCCGATTCTGATTCTGGCCCCCAATTGACCCGCAGGACCAAAAATTCTCAGGTAACACAATCGTCACTACAAACTTTACCTATTTTAACGTAAAATTTAAACTCACAAATGTGTACCTTTTGTTCTAGCCTGCCCACGTCACTCACTCAGTCACCTCTGCTGAAGAACTTAACCCATTAATTTTGCCACAGCAACATGGTCAAGAACAATCAACGTCACATGACTCGATTCAATTTTCAGGACCCAGAGTAATTCTAGCCACTTTTTCACTTTCTTCTCACACAATACAAATAGTGGATCCAACAACCAATCCTTTGCAACATTCTCCAGCAGAAACTCAAAGGATTGAATCGACTTCACCAAACAATCAGGTTATTCTTTCTGAAAAGAATCTAATAGTTCCTGACTCTGATTCTGCTTCCAAGGCTGCTGACACTACTAATTCAGACTCCTCCAAATCCAATGTTTCAGAAACTCCACCAGAATTGCAACCAACACCTTCAGACTTGGCACAACTTCAGACTCCTCCAGGACCAAGACAAAGCACGTCAATTATCCCGACAACTCCATCTAGTGCTACATTGGATGACTTGACTTCTATTTTGAATAAAATCATCCAAGGAACCAAAGTGCCAATACCTGTTCTAGTCATCTCAAGTCCAGTTTCTACAAGACCTCCAATCGAATTGGATCCTGACACTCGGGAACAACTTCGATCACTCATCAAGCTCTTGGATCATCCTCCGGCCACATGGGTTAATGACCCAATCCTTAATCAACTCTTAACCTCTCTTTTAAGCTCCTCTTTTGAAATCCCAACCAACATTCCCAATTTTGATTTAATTCGAGGATTTAAACAACTCATCGAAGAAAGTGTCACATTCCATTTTCAATTCCAAGAAATTGAAAATCGAGAAACCACAACCGTATCCAGAATTGAAAATTACCAAGCAACTTCTCAACCAATCAAAGATGCTCGTGACGAGTTTGATTTAAAGATTGCCCATGCTATTTCTATCTAAGCCTTTCATGACCAAGAAGAAGCAAGACTCGAAGCGGAATTGGCTCTAATTCAAGAACAACTTACTACTATACGCCAAAATCGGACCACCTTGGCTAGACCTTTGGTTGCAGCTCAGCAAGAGCAACATCTCCTTATCCAACAACTTGTCTCGATTGACACTGAGTGAGAGAAAGTCGAACAACAACTTGAGGAGATCCAGACTGATAAATCTAAACAAACTGGGATGCTCACAACTCTGGAAAACAAAAGGACAAAACTGCGCTCTGTTCTGGCTAAATTATTGGCGCCTTAAAATTTTCCTTTTATTTTGTAATGACTTTGTCTCTTTTACTTTATGCATGCAGAATTTTCTATATTTACCAACAATAGAAAAGTTTTAAATATTTTCCATTAATCGAGCTAATCATCTTTTCTGACTCGATATCTTTAATTTGATAAGCGTTTTCGGAATATGTCCCTATCACTTGAAAGGGACCTTCCCAACTATGGGACCACTTACTAAGAAATCTCGATTTCTTTTCTATTGGTAAAATAACTTTCAAAACCAATTTGTCTATTTGAAAAGATTTTCTAGAAATTCGACGATTATAACTTCGAGCAATACTTTCTTTCTGTCGAATTATATTCTCTAGTGCTAAGATTCACTCTAAATCTAACTCATTTAACTCGTCAAACATTGCATTCCAATAATCATCGACCGGCAAATTGTTCTGTTTCGATACCCTCAAGGTATTCAAATTAATTTCCAATGGTAATACTGCATCATGGCCATACACCAATTTATAAGGTGAGGTTTCTGTCGAACCTCTTGTTGAATTTCGATAAGCCCATAACACTTGACTTAAAGTCTCATGCCATGTTCGAGGCCTATTCCCAATATACTTTTTAATCAAGCCTATCAATATCTCGTTTGCTGCTTCAACTTGGCCATTAGCTTGTGCATAATAAGGAGTCGAAGTGACCATATTAATATTTCTCGAAGCTACAAAGTTTTTAATTCTTTGACCAGTAAACATAGTTCCTTGGTCAGTACTTAATGTCTGAGGAATTCCAAATCGATAGATAATATTTTCTTCAATAAAGTCAATTATCTCATTTTGCCCAGCTTCTACTAACGGAATAGCCTCAACCCACTTCGTAAAATAATCAATAGCCACTAAAATAAACTTGTGTTGTCTTGATGAAGGAGGATGAATCAAGCCAATTAGATCCAAAGCCCAACCTCTAAATGGCCATGGTTTTATTATCGAATGTAACTCAGCTGCTGGAATTTGTTGTATCGAGCCATGTTTCTGACATTCTTGACATGCTTTTGCATAATCAATACAATATTTTACCATAGACGGCCAATATATATGATTTCGATATAACACCCATCTCATTTTCCTTCCTGCCTGATGAGCACCACAAATTCCATTATGAACCTCGCCCAGAGCAACATTCTGATCTTCTCAAACTAAACATCTTGACAAACTTCCATCAATCCCCTTTTTATACAACTCATCAGCTAATAAAACAAAGTTCATTGCTCGTAACTTTACCTTTCTATCAACTGCAGTATTGGGATCTTTCAAATACTGAGCAATAAGCTTTCTCCAATCAGAATCCTCCCATTCATCCATACACAGCACTTTTCTTTCACTTGCTGGCACTAAAATTTGTTGGATACTAGAATATTTTCTAATAGTTTCCGGGCTAACCCGATATCTTGAAGCAATTTGGGCCAATTCATTAGCAATTTCATTGTGAATTCTAGGGATATGTACCAAAGAAACCTTCTGAAAAGAATTTAACATCCCCCAAGCAGTTACTAAATATTTCTATAACGTTTCATTGTTACATTTAAACTCCTTTGATAACTGCTTTAAAACCAATTGTGAATCTCCTAGAATTTGAACATCTAAAACTCCTTTGTCAATTAAAATTTCGAGACCTAAAATTAAAGCCTCATATTCAGCGACATTATTAGAGCAAGGATACTTTAATTCAAACAAAAATTCTGATGGAACACCCTCAGGTGAAATAATGAGGATTTCAACCCCTGCACCATCTTTGTGCTTAGATCCATCGAAATATAATTTCCAATAATTGACCTCTACATCAATAATATTTGCCCCTGGTCATTCAGACCTTTCGAATTATCCACAAGAAAGTCTGCAATGACCTGTCCTTTAACAGCTTTTGCTGGGACATATTGCAAATCGAATTCTGTTAATGCTAATATCCATTTTCCCAAACGCCCCTTAACATAGGGAAACTAAGCATATACTTAACAACATCAGTCTGCGCTATCACCTTTACCAACTTAGCCACCATATAACACTTTAATTTCATACAAGCATGATATAATGACAAACATAATTTTTCAGTCGGCGAATGCCTTGTTTCGATATCAGTTAGGACTCAACTAAGGTAATAAACTGCGCGTTCATGCCCATTTTGATCATCTTGGGCTAACATACATCCAATCGAATTCTCAGATGCTGCAATATATAATTTTAAAGGCTCAAATGGACGAACATTCGCCATAATTGGGGCTTTGGCCAAATAAGTTTTGATCGAATCGAATGCTGACTGATGTTCTGTAGTCCATTCAAATTTCGAACCATTCTTTAATTTTACTAGAGGCGCAAACACCCTGGTTCGATCTGAAAGATTCGAAATGAACCTTCGAAGATAATTAATTTTCCCCAAAAACGATTGTACTTCTTTTTTCGATTTGGGTGCAAACAAAGCTAATATTGCATCTGCTTTATTCTTATCGATAGCTATCCCCTTTTTATGAACAACAAAGCCTAAGAAATTTCCTGCCGATACACCAAAAGCACATTTCAAAGGATTCATTTTCAATCATTTTTTCCTCATAGTCAAGAATGCTTTTCTTAATTGGTCTATATGTTGATTTACAGAAATGGATTTGACCATTACATCATCAATATACATTTCCATAAATTTTCCATTAAACTCATGGAAAATGGCATTCATTGCTCGTTGATATGTCGCTCCAGCATTTTTTAAACCAAAAGGCATAACCACCCATTCATACGTACCTAATGCCCTAGGACAACGGAAAGCATTTTTGGCCACATCATCATTCGCAATAAAAATTTGGTTATATCCAGAATAACCGTCCATGAAGCTTAGGATTTTGTTTTCTGCTACAGAATCGATTAACATATCTGCAATTGGCATGAAATACTCATCCTTTGGAGTAGCATTGTTCAAATCTCGAAAATCGATACACACCCTCAATTTTCCATTTTTCTTCATCACTGGAACTATATTCGACACCCACTCTACATAACGAGCGGTTCGAATAAATTTGGCTTTAATCAAGCGTTCTAACTCTTCCTTAATTTTCACATTAATTTCAGGAACAAAACGTCTAGGGGTTTGTTTTAAAGGTCGAGCATTGGGTTTCAATGCTAATCGATGTTATACTAACGATCAATCAAGACCAGGCATTTCATGGTAGTCCCATGCAAAACAATCCTTAAACTCATGTAACAAATCGATAAGATTAGTTCGAAAAGGATCAATAAGATCTTTACAAATATATGTAATTCGAACATCATCATGAGTTCCCAAATTAACTTCTTCTAAAGGATCTTGAGATTCAAACCCCTTATAATAATCATCTTCAGTTGTACATTTTTCAAATCTCAAAGGCTCCAAATCATAAATACAATCAAAAGTAAAATCAATAACATCATGAAAAAGAGTAGAAACTTGATCTTTGATTGAATCATCACAACTTTTATTCTCTAAACAATGAGCCTCTGCTATTAAATCGGCAGTCTGACTCATATCGTTAACTTCATTACAAGTAATAAAAAAATCATTACTACATTCGACTAGAGGTGTCGAATCAAACATATTACTACTAACAAATCTATTAATCATATCTGATTCAACTTTATCAGAAGAATCATCTTTATTTTCTAAAGCTTGGAAATTATTTAAATAATTATACAAAGTTACCAAGTAATCGGAAACTTCCTCAACCTGGTCTATGGTTCAGTCTTCGAGGCCTTCAAGAATCACAATCCCAACCTGTTAGTTCATAGGGCATGTCTGGGTAGCGCAACTTCACCGACAGTCCCTCCGAAGTCAAATAACAACCTTCACAATTGTAAGGATTCAGAGATCGATCAACATTTAAAGGCTTCAGCTTGCGATTATATATCCTAAAATCGGCATGCATTTGTTCGACATAAAGACTCGAATCTGCTTTGACAATTTCAGGCTTGCCTTCCTCAGTCCATAGAAGCATACTTTGATGCACCATAGATGGCACCACACCTATTCCATGAATCCAATCTCTCCCAAGTAAGGCGTTATAACTTGCCTTCGATGGCACCACCACAAACACTGAGTGTCTCTTCGACGACCCCACCTTCACAGTTAAGGTAACCAGCCCTCTCGCTGGCGTGGAATTCCCACTAAAATCAGTTACAGCAATATTCGTAGGGACCAACTCACTAACATGTTTCCCTACTTTTTCTAGCATCCTTTCAGGCAAGAGAATTATTGCTGCCCCACCATCAATCAGTACCTTGTTTATCTTGTAACCATTCACAACAGCAACAATGTGAAGAGGACGTAAATGAGACATTTGCTTTTCAGTAGGGCGAAGGAAAACACCTGGTTCATCTTCTATGCGAATAAAAGAAAAAGCCTCTTCGTCTTCCTGATCGTAATCCTCATCCGAATTACCTTCGCATTCCCCAAGGTACTCAGTAGGGATTATTGAAATCGTCCCCACCATGTCATCATCTCCTTCGTCGAATTATTCCTCATCAACATCAACATCTTTATGTTTATCTACCCCAGAAGACTGAGCGATTGCCTTCCCTCTGTCCATATTGGCTGGCGATGGAATCTCCTTAGGATAAGTCTCTCCATCAGAAGGAAAGACAATTCGAGAATGCATCGAAGGAGTTGCCCCCTTGCTTGCTTCCTTCCCTGTATCAATTTGAAGTTTCTTATTTTGATGGAAACTTCTCCTTCCTCCTCTTCCTCTCGGGTATCCTCTGGCTCACCCTCGAAAAGCGGCATATTGATTGCGTCGATATAAGTGATCACACCTTTGAAACTTTTGACAGTTTCTGATCCACTGAACACCAATAGCCTGAGATCGGCTCAAAGGTGTATTCACATCATGTAGAGGAATTTTTGAACCAGAACATTCTACACGTCGAATTGGTTGTCTCTGACGTGCTTGTTCCTCCCTGTGGGCTAATTCTTTCTTCATTCTTTCCTTTTCAAAGATTGTCGCCGCTTCGGCATCAAAGACAGTGTTACACCGTGGACACAGAGATACGTCCCGGTCTTTGATTTTTTGCTGAACCAAGAAGTCCAACAAACTATCCCCTATTCTAGGGTACACAGCTCTTACTTGTGACTCGAAATCATCAAGAGCCACATCAAAATCATAAGACATCCCCACCATATTCACTCCAAAGCAGGTTCCACATATCTGGCATCAGTTTCGAAGGGATCTACATCAACCTTCATTTCCTTCAAACGTGCTTCCATTATTGCCTCCTGAATCAAATCCCTGAAACAAATACAACTGTTAGTTGAATGACTTGTTGCTTGATGAAATTTGCAATAAGGCTTTTCTTTCAAATCCTTTAAGGAAAGTAATGTTCTACCCTCAGGCAAAACAATTGTTTATCTTTAAGCAACACATCGAAAATCTGATAAGATTTCGAGATATCAAAACTAAATTTTTTTCCACTTTTAAGTTTTGAATCATTCGACTTTTCACTACCAGGGAGTTTTTTCAACAAAGAACAAACATATGGAGGGCCTTTCTTAAGTTCGGCCAAATCGACTTCTGTTTCAAAATCAATTTCCTCCTCTGAGGACTCCATGGTTACATAAGCAACCTTCTCCTTTCGAGTAAACTGTAATACCCGATCTAACCGAAAATTAATTAATAATAAGTTAAATAGGAGCGAATATGGTTGGAAGATTTGGCAATTGAAATTTGATAATTTAAATATGATATTTGGATTCAGTGAATTTTTCCGAGTCGAAAAACATAGTTTTCTGCGTAAAAGCGCGTAGTGAAATTTTGACCGGCAGTACCGGCTGAGATCTGTCTGGTACTACAGCTGAGAAAATTGATTATGAATAAATAAGATTAAGAAATGAAGAATTATAATTAGGGAAGGTAGAAATATTTAAAGTGCGATTTAGAGCGCTAATCTTAAAGGTTTTGGCCCAAAGTTGGGCCAACGGACAAAAATAAGTGAACCGGGCCTAAGTGGGCCCAAGACCCAACATATATATACATTAGTTATGAGTATTTCAGCTCATTTTACCCTAAAAAGAAGGGTTGGGGCGCTGATTCGGGAAGAGAGAAGAGAAGAGAGAAAACCTAACTCTCTTTGATCTTCAAACCACCATAACTTGAGCTACAGAGCTCCGATTGACGAGCCGTTTGCGGCCACGCATTGCTCTTCTCATCCTCTACAATTCTATCTAAGTTTTGTGGTGAGTATTCTATTCATCTCTGCCCAGTTTTCGAAATTCCCCATTGTTACACGTTTTTGGGTAGTTAGTGTTGAAATCTTGTGATTTTGGGT
>NC_029793.2:101460202-101463810 GCF_000816755.2 Arachis ipaensis
ATTTTGCCCTAAAGAAGGGGTGTTGGGCGCTGAAATTGGGAAGAGAGAAAACCTAACTCTCTTTGATCTTCAAACTACCATAACTTGAGCTACGGAGCTCCGATTGACGAGCCGTTTGCAGCTACGCGTCGCTCTTCTCATCCTCTACAATTCTATCTAAGTTTTGTGGTGAGTATTCTATTCATCTCTGTCCAGTTTTCGAAATTCTCCACTGTTACACGTTTTTGGGTAGTTAGTGTTGAAATCTTGTGATTTTGGGTGTTTAGGGATACTCCAACATGGATTCTAAGTGGGTTATATCCCTACTTCATATGGGCTGAGGTAAGAAGTGCTCAAACCCTTGTGATTTGTCATTTTTATGAGCCCTAGGTTGATGTATGTATGTGATATTGGTTATGTTAGTGTATTTGGTGATGTTGGTGCACAATTGGGAGATTGGTATTGCTTGAGGAGCTTTGGTGAGGCTTAGAGCTAAGGTTAGTGAAGACTTCCAAAGAAGAGGCTCAATTGGTTTGGTTACAAGAGGTACGGTTTAAGTTTCATTTAAGTACCGTGTGTTGTGATGAGAATTCCTAGGCTAGATGCCCTTAGGATTAAGTTTGGATTGTGTAAATGGTTGGTGCTAATATGCATAGTTGGTATGTAATGTGAATTAATAATTGGGTCAAAAATTGTGTGGCCTTGTATGCTTGGTGTACTGAGAATTTGATGTACTGGGTAATGAGTATTGATTTGTGGTTTATGCATTTAAATTGTGAATATTGGGCCGGAGGCCGTGAATTTTGGGCCGAATGCCGGAAAGAGGTAAGAAAGGTAAGTCGATGTGTGCATTGTATGATGGCACAAGTGATTGGATGAATTTCAGATAATGAATATATGAATGATTAGGTTGGTTATTGAATAATAAGGTTTGAGGAGTTGAAGTGTGGAATTTGGTAATTTTGGGTGAAATTATATAGATGAGGTATGTTTGGTTTGGTTGAGATATATTATGTGATCCTATATGTGATTATGATTATTTATGCCTTGATGGTATGATGATGCATTAGAGATATGTATGTTGTGATATATGCTTGAGGAATGATTAAGGTTGATTTATGGATGAAACCACGTGATAGTGAGTATGATATTGATTATGTATAATGATGGTTGATTGGAAATAGTATTATTGGAAATTGGGATGAGGAAGGATGTATGACATGATATTGTGTTTGTCCTTCAGCCATTTGATTGAGAAGTGTTAAAACGGTTGGATGTGGTTTTTGGGAATTTTGGTAAAGTGTCAATGTGTGAGTTGAGGATGGCTTGATGTTGATTTTGGTACATTTTGATTGATTTCAAAAAGGGTTGAAATTGACATGTTTTGGTTGATTTTGAAAATAGTTGAAAATGGCTTGTTTTGAAAATGGCACCTTGTGGTTTTGTATGAAAATATGGTTTTTGGGCATATTTTGATGGGACATAACTTGGACTATGAATCTTTGTTTTGTGCCAAATTTATTTAGAAATGAAATTGGATCTGGGATGTCCATGCCATTTGAAGAACGGGTGAAAAACGATTTAAAATGAGAGAGTTATGTCCGCCAGAAGATTGGGGGTTGAATTTGTAAATTCTGCAGCTTTTAACTTAGAAAATTTTTAGCAGAACGACCCTCCGCGCGTAGGCGCACTTGGCGCGTATGCGCCGTTCTTCAAAAAAGCACCATCCACGCATGCGCGTGGTGTGCGCGGGCGCGTCGATGCGCTGTACCAAATGCCCAGCCATTTTCCCGAGAGTTGTGCCAGTTTTGTGCCTGGGGAACAAAGTTATCCGTGCGTACGCGTGGTTGACGCTTGCGCGTCGTTTGGCTATTTTGTAACCCACGCATCCGCGCGTATGACGCTTGCGCGTCGATGAGTTTTGTGGCCATCCACGCGTGCGCGTGGAGTGCGCGTACGCGTGGCTCTGTTTTCATGCCAAAGTTGATTTTTGAGTTTTAAAAGCCAAATCTAATGCTTCTAAGCCTCCGATCTCACCCCTTATGTATTAAATCATTATGATATGCCTAGCAATGAGAAAGGAGCTAGGAGATGTGGTAACTTGCGAGTGAAGCAACGGAAAAAAGTTATGATTAATGATGATCAAAGATGATTATATGAGATATGGAGGATGACGGTGGAAGTACCGTGTATGCCATGAGCCGAAGGGCTATATTTATTGATAAATGGCTGGTTCTTGATTGAACCATGAGCCGGATGGCTGAGTTATTGCCGGGTTATGGCAAAGCCATTATTGGTTATGGCTGAGTATAAAAGTATATATGATTAATGAATGAATGTGTTAAATGGATAATAATGGAGAATGTTGAAATGTGATGTGTGACCCCGGGTAGTAGGCAGTGGCGTTGTCCACTTGCTCCGGGTATGAGACGGGAAAGGATGTTTATGATAAATGAGTTAAATTATGGAGTTTTGAATAAATAAGCATTTGTGATACCTGGGTAGTAGTAAGAGTGGTGGTTCATCATGCTTGCTCCAGGTTAATATTTGAGATTTGATAACAATGATGATTGCTTTTAAACTGAACGAATATATGTTTTGAGATCCTCGGCAGTAACAAGGGTTGTGGTTCGTCCCACTTGCTCCAGGTCAGAGATTGTGATGCTTGGGTAGTAGCGGCAGTAGTGGTGAATCCACTCGCTCCAGGTTGAGCTTTTAGACACCCGCCTGGGTAGTAGCCACAGTAATGATTATATCACTGGCTCTGGGTTGAGCGGGCAGTAGCAAGGGGGTTGTAGCTCAAACCTACTTGCTCCGCAAGGGGTGTTTCTGTCCAATGGTCAGCTACCAGGTCATATCGAGTTGGCTATATAACCGACAGATGATATCATCAGCCATATGGCAGGCATTCATCATTTGCATATGTTTGAATTGTTTGGGTTTGCCTGTTTGTTTTGGATTTCTACATTATATATGCCATGTTACCTGACTATGTGCTACTTGTTCTACTTGTACCATATTTGTGTATTACTTACCTGTATTGCTTGTGTTTGTACAACTGAGAGGCCCCTCATGCTGGTGTCGGTGGATGTTGAGGGCTGTTCTTGATGAGATGAATTGATGATGCGATTGCATGATGATGATGATTATTGAATGAGATAATTTGAACTCCCTGGGTAGACGCAGTGATGTGGTTTTACTAGCTCCAGGTGAAGGTATGATGTATTGATATAGAATTGTTGAGATAGAACAACTGGTGATAGTTTTGCTTATGATTCTGAGTCTGATTCGTGGAAGAGTCAGCGAGTTGGGAAACATGTGAAACATGAATTAGATTTAGCACTCCCTTATGACAGTTGCCTATTCATGGATTAGCGAGAACCTAGGATGAATAATTGGCGAAGAAGTTTAGGATGCTTAGTGAGTTTTTATTGCAGTATATTGAATTTATTTGGCACTTTTACCGTACTGGGAACCCATGGGCTCGGGGTTCTCATTCCGTATATATCTCTTATTTTTTAGATACAGGTCCAGGTGCTCAGAAGTGAGTTGTGGGTCGTCTGAGAGACGGCGAAGATCTTTATTTTCTCTACTTTGTGTTTTGCTTAGAATCTCTCCACCTTTGTTTC
>NC_029793.2:101463984-101487607 GCF_000816755.2 Arachis ipaensis
TATTATGTATTGAACTCTTTTGAATTTGCCTATAGAGGCTCTCATGTTTCCTTCGGGAGAGATTAGGATATACTGTTGTCATCTACTTTCATACTGTATCCTAGCTGGCCTAAACTTCGTGGGTCGCGACTAGTGGCTATTTATTTATGTTATATATGTCTATCTGTTATCTATCTCTTAATCTCCTCTACGCCTTGTCCGTATATCATTTTCGGCTTCACGGTTTATCTTTTGTTGTCGGAACGTGAGTGATACGTCTTCGCGATTTTATTTCTACTCTTTTTAGGCTTCTCGATTAATACTCCTTTTGAAATTACCTACTTTTATATATTAAAAATCCACCTGAGAGTCGTACCACCGTAATATCATTGACTTATGACTCGAGCATAAGGATTTGCATATTAGGGTGTTACATTATGGTATCAGAGCAGTTCGTCCTCGTGAGCCTGAGGGATGGAACTGCTTATGCTTCAATGCATACTCTGAGTCTGTACCTGTGCTAGTTAGGGTATCTAACCGATACATCTAGCATGAAGTCCATGAGTGTACCTTTGGTACTTTGAAGCACTATACTTCCGATATTGAGACTGATCAACTTGATATCGATTGTTTGGTGTGTATAAGAACCAGATGGTGCCTCGTGGACCCGGTCGGGGACGTGAAAGAGATCGTACTAATACGCAGGAACCGGAAATCAACCCGAATAACTCGGTAAACCTTATGGGGGCATTGAAGAATATGGCTGCTGCTATGCAGGCCACCGCGGAGGCTCTTGGGCAACAGATATACAATAATGGTAATGGCGGAAGGGAAGCTCAGGGCCCGATGACACTGGCAACCTTCTTAAAGGTTAATCCACCTAAGTTCAAGGGAACCACCAATCCGACTGAAGCTGATACTTGGTTTCAGGCCATGGAGCGAGCACTGCAAGCGCAGTTGGTGCCTGAAGAGCAGTGTGTTGAATTTGCTACCTATCTACTTACGGGAGAATCATCGCATTGGTGGCAAGGGGCTCGACGTCTCCTGCAACAGGGGAATGATCCTATCACTTGGGATGCCTTCCTGGTGGAATTCTATAAGAAGTACTTTCCAAATTCTACCAGGACAGCCAAGGAATTGGAGTTACTGCAGCTGAAGCAAGGTTCTATGTCCGTATCTGAGTATACAGACAAATTCGAGGAGCTATTCAGGTTTTCCCGCACGTGTCAAGGAGCTCTGGGAGACTTCGAGGAATGGAAATGCATTAAGTATGAAGGAGGGCTCCGGAGCGACATCTTAAGTTCAGTGGGACCAATGGAGATCCGAACTTTTTCAGAGTTGGTGAATAAGAGCAGAATTGCTGAAGAGTGTGTGAAAAGGAGGGTTGTAGAGAAGGGAAGTCATAGAGAGCACAACCTAGGATTCGAACCAAGGGGTCGAGAGTTTAAGGAGAGAGGATACGTACAACACTTTCCCCAAGGACAGAATAACTTTGCGACGAGTGAGGAGTCCCAAAGGAATGGTAAGGGAAAATGGGCAGCGGCTGCTTCTGATGTTTCGAGCTGTCAGAGATGTGGGAGTCATCACCCAAATAGGCCGTGCCGATTGGGGTTAGGTGTATGTTACAGGTGCGGGTTACCAGGGCATGTATCAAGAAATTGCCAATAAGGAGAGAGTCAGGATGCGGGCCGATTGCGACAGTAAGATTGAGGTAATTGCAATAATCAGGCTTAAAGGACAGTGCGTGATTTTATAATACTGCCTGTACAGTAAAAACTGGGAATGTCGAGTTTAATATTAGACTGAGGAGCAAACCGGATGGTCCGAGTAAGGATTTGCCCTAATACAAATGGATAAATGCCTGTGATGTAAACGATTTTTTTTTCTCTGTTGAGAATGATGTGTTGTGTTTGTTATGTAGTTGGTTGATTTATGGATTTTTGGTGAAATGAATTGAACCCGTGACTTTTAGTTCCTTTGATTTAAATAGATAAGGAATGGTCCTAAATGAGGGATTTGGAAACGTTGATTTGAAATGCTAGTCATGCTAAGTTGTGGTTGAGTACTTGAGGAAGTAAGTAATAGAGCTCGTACTAGTACTGTTGAAAATTTTTCCCCAAAAATTTGAAAGAGTGTTGGTTATGGTTTTGAGGATAATTTTTGATATGAGTAACTTTAACGAAAGAGATGTGTCTCGAATGCTTTTATAGATTATAAAAAGAAAGCGGATTCTTATGATTTTTGTTAAATTGTTATTTCAAACTCATTTGTTTTCTAGAAATGAAAGGGGTTTTTGATTGATGAGTCAGAGACTTTATAACAGTAAGTCATGTAGAAATTTGAGGGTTTGAGAATAAGAAAGTAAGTTTGGAGGTTATGCTTGGAGTTGAGCTGTGATTAGTAGTAATTGGCTTGGCAAAGGGAGAGGATAGTGATGAATGGAATTTTCGAGGGCGAAAATTTCTGTTAGGGGGGTAGAATGTAATACCCGATCTAACCGAAAATTAATTAAATAATAAGTTAAATAGGAGCAAATATGGTTGGAAGATTTGGCAATTGGAATTTGATAATTTAAATATGATATTTGGATTCATTGAATTTTTCCGAGTCGAAAAACATAGTTTTCTGCGTAAAAGCGCGTAGTGGAATTTTGACCGGCAGTACCGGATGAGATCTGTCTGGTACTACAGCTGAGAAAATTGATTATGAGTAAATAAGATTAAGAAATGAGGAATTATAATTAGGGAAGGTAGAAATATTTAAAGTGCGATTTAGAGCGCTAATCTTAAAGTTTTTGGCCCAAAGTTGGGCCAACGGATAAAAATAAGTGAACCGGGCCTAAGTGGGCCCAAGACCCAACATATATATACATTAGTTATGAGCATTTTAGCTCATTTTACCCTAAAAAGAAGGGTTGGGGCGCTGATTTGGGAAGAGAGAAGAGAAGAGAGAAAACCTAACTCTCTTTGATTTTCAAACCACCATAACTTGAGCTACGAAGCTCCGATTGACGAGCCGTTTGCAGCCACGCGTCGCTCTTCTCATCCTCTACAATTCTATCTAAGTTTTGTGGTGAGTATTCCATTCATCTCTGCCCAGTTTTTGAAATTCCCCACTGTTACACGTTTTTGGGTAGTTAGTGTTGAAATCTTGTGATTTTGGGTGTTTAAGGATACTCCAACATGGATTCTAAGCGGGTTATATCCCTACTTCATATGGGCTGAGGTAAGAAGTGCTCAAACTCTTGTGATTTGTCATTTTTATGAGCCATAGGTTGATGTATGTATGTGATATTAGTTATGTTAGTGTATTTGGTGATGTTGGTGCACAATTGGGAGATTGGTATTGCTTGAGGAGCTTTGGTGAGGCTTGGAGCTAAGGTTGGTGAAGACTTCCAAAGAAGAGGTTCAATTGGTTTGGCTACAAGAGGTACGGTTTAAGTTTCATTTAAGTACCGTGTGTTGTGATGAGAATTCCTAGGCTAGATGCCCTTAGGATTAAGTTTGGATTATGTAAATGGTTGGTGCTAATATGCATAGTTGGTATGTAATGTGAATTAATAATTGGGTCGAAAATTGTGTGGTCTTGTATGCTTGGTGTATTGAGAATTTGATGTACTGGGTAATGAGTATTGATTTGTGGTTTATGCATTTAAAAATTGAATATTGGGCCGGAGGCCGTGAATTTTGGGCCGGAGGCCGGAAAGAGGTAAGAAAGGTAATTCGATGTGTGCATTGTATACATGATATTGTGTTTGTCTTTGATTGATTTGATTGAGAAGTGTTAAAACGGTTGGATGTGGTTTTTGGGAATTTTGGTAAAGTGTCAATGTGTGAGTTGAGGATGGCTTGATGTTGATTTTGGTACATTTTGATTGATTTCAAAAGGGTTGAAATTGGCATGTTTTGGTTGATTTTGAAAATAGTTGAAAATGGCTTGTTTTGAAAATGGCACGTTGTGGTTTTGTATGAAAACATGGTTTTTAGGCATATTTTGATGGGACATAACTTGGACTACGGATCTCTGTTTTGTGCCAAATTTGTTTAAAAATAAAATTGAATCCGGGATGTCCATGCCGTTCGAAGAACGGGTGAAAAACGATTTAAAATGAGAGAGTTATGTCCGCCGGAAGATTGGGGGTTGAATCTGTAAATTCTGTAGCTTTTAACTTAGAAAATTTTTAGCAGAACGACCCTCCGCGCGTAGGCGCACTTGGCGCGTACGCACCATTCTTCAAGAAAGCACCATCCACGCGTGCGCGTGGTGTGCACGGGCGCGTCGATGCGCTGCACCAAATGTCCAGCCATTTCCCCGAGAGTTGTGCCAGTTTTGTGCCTGGGGCACAAAGGTATCCGTGCGTACGCGTGGTTGACGCTTGCGCGTCGTTTGGCTATTTTGTAACCCGCGCATCCGCGCGTATGATGCTTGCGCGTCGATGAGTTTTGTGGCCATCCACGCGTGCGCGTGGAGTGCGCATACGCGTGGCCCTGTTTTCATGCCAAAGTTGATTTTTGAGTTTTAAAAGCCAAATCTAATGCTTCTAAGCCTCCGATCTCACCCCTTATGTATTAAATCATTATGATATGCCTAGCAATGAGAAAGGAGCTAGGAGATGTGGTAACTTGCGAGTGAAGCAAGTGGAAAAGTTATGATCAATGATGATCAAAGATGATTATATGAGATATGGAGGATGACGGTGGAAGTAACGTGTATGCCATGAGCCGAAGGGCTATATTTATTGATAAATGACTGGTTCTTGATTGAACCATGAGCCGGATGGCTGAGTTATTGCCGGGTTATGGCTAAGCCATTATTAGTTATGGCTGAGTATAAAAGCATATATGATTAATGAATGAATGTGTTAAATGGATAATAATGGAGAATGTTGAAATGTGATGTGTGACCCCGGGTAGTAGGCAGTGGCGTTGTCCACTTGCTCCGGGTATGAGACGGGAAAGGATGTTTATGATAAATGAGTTAAATTATGGAGTTTTGAATAAATGAGCATTTGTGATACCTGGGTAGTAGTAAGAGTGGTGGTTCATCACGCTTGCTCCAGGTTAATATTTGAGATTTGATAACAATGATGATTGCTTTTAAACTGAACGAATATATGTTTTGAGATCCTGGGCAGTAGCAAGGGTTGTGGTTCGTCCCACTTGCTCCAGGTCAGAGATTGTAACGCCTGGGTAGTAGCGGCAGTAGTGGTGAATCCACTCGCTCCAGGTTGAGCTTTTAGACACCCGCCTGGGTAGTAGCCACAGTAGTGATTATTTCACTGGCTCTGGGTTGAGCGGGCATTAGCAAGGGGGTTGTAGCTCAAACCTACTTGCTCCGCAAGGGGTGTTTCTGTCCAATGGTCAGCTACCAGGACATATCGAGTTGGCTATATAACCGACAGATGATATCATCAGCCATAGGGCAGGCATTTATCATTTGCATATGTTTGAATTGTTTGGGTTTGCCTGTTTGTTTTGGATTTCTACATTATATATGCCATGTTACCTGACTATGTGCTACTTATTCTACTTGTACCATATTTGTGTATTACTTGCCTGTATTGCTTGTGTTTGTACAACTGAGAGGCCCCTCATGCTGGTGTCGGTGGATGTTGAGGGCTGTTCTTGATGAGATGAATTGATGATGCGATTGCATGATGATGATGATTATTGAATGAGATAATTTGAACTCCCTGGGTAGACGCAGTGATATGGTTTCACTAGCTCCAGGTGAAGGTATGATGTATTAATATAGAATTGTTGAGATAGAACAACTGGTGATAGTTTTGCTTATGATTCTGAGTCTGATTCGTGGAAGAGTCAGCGAGTTGGGAAACATGTGAAACATGAATTAGATTTAGCACTCCCTTATGACAGTTGCCTATTCATGGATTAGTGAGAACCTAGGATGAATAATTGGCGAAGAAGTTTAGGATGCTTAGTGAGTTTTTATTGCAGTACATTGAATTTATTTGGCACTTTTACCGTACTGGGAACCCATGGGCCCGGGGTTCTCATTCTGTATATATCTCTTGTTTTTCAGATACAGGTCCAGGTGCTCAGAAGTGAGTTGTGGGTCGTCTGAGAGACGGCGAAGATCTTTATTTTCTCTACTTTGTGTTTTGCTTAGAATCTCTCCACCTTTGTTTCGAAAAGATTATATTATGTATTGAACTCTTTTGAATTTGCCTATAGAGGCTCTCATGTTTCCTTCGGGAGAGATTAGGATATACTGTTGTCAACTACTTTCATACTGTATCCTAGCTGGCCTAAACTTCGCGGGTCGCGACTAGTGGCTATTTACTTATGTTATATATATCTATCTGTTATCTACCTCTTAATCTCCTCTACGCCTTATCCGTATATCGCTTTCGGCTTCACGGTTTATCTTTTGTTGTCGATACGTGAGTGACACGTCTTCACGATTTTATTTCTACTCTTTTTAGGCTTCTCAATTAATACTCCTTTCGAAATTACCTACTTTTATATATTAAAAATCCACCTGAGAGTCGTACCACCGTAATATCATTGACTTATGACTCGAGCATAAGGATTTGAATATTAGGGTGTTACATAAACAGTTTACTCTTCGACCTCTGTTCGGTTCTATATTTTTCCTTCTCCTTTTTCATTAACTCAGTTTGCCGAACCTTTTCAGCCAAATGGGCCAAATCAGGAATATGCACATTAAGCAACTTTCTGCTTATATAGAATCCCAACCCCATAGTTGCTATTTTCACTATCTCATTTTTAGGAAATGTAACATAGCACATACTTCTAGAATTTTTGAAACGTATTAAATAATCATCAATGGTTTCACCATCTTCACGTTTCAAAGCTACTAAATCGGTAACTGCTACGTTCATTTTCTCTCGATAAAATTGAGCGTGAAAAGCAGTTTCCAACTGATTCCATGTTGTAATCGAATTTGGTCTAAGATTTGAAAATCACGTAAATGCATTCTTCGTCAATGACGACGGAAAAAATTTTATTTTCAAATTTTCATCATTTGCTAAGTTTCCAATCTCGACCAAATAACGAGCAACATGTTCAGTTGTTGATTCTCTGACTTCTCCAGCAAATTTTGTAGTTATTTTCGGATTTTTCACCCCTCTTGGCACTTCAGCCATTTGAACTACTTGGGAAAAAGCCGATACAAAGTGTGGCTGATTCATAAAACTAACATTTAATCCAACCCGATTTAACACTTCTTCTATAATTCGGGTGACCTGATAACGATCACCATGCAATCCACGTAAAACATTATCAGCATTCTCATGTCGATGAACTATGCGAGGATTTTCTCGATTTGGAACATGATTTTCATTTTGAAAAATATTTTCCATCCCCTCATTAGTTCCTCGAGCATTATGCCTTTCGCCTTCATCATAATCGACGATTCGAGCGATCCTCTCGACTTGTCTAGTAAGACGCTCGAATCTTGATTCATGATTGGCCATCATAGGATTCAAAATTGTAGTCATTTGCTGAGTCAATAAATTAACCAAGTCATGGTGACTTTCCTCCACTTGTTGTCGATACACTGCCATTGAACTCGTAGCATTCGAAGTGGAGCCCACATGATACTCACGAGAATACTCAGAGTGTTGTTGTGGGTTTTGCATAATATTTACTCCATTTGCATTCCCAAAACGGATAGGCGAGACAAACCCACCCACCGGTGGGGTGTAACCAGCAGGAAGACCATAAGGGGGCCAACCAGCGGTTAATGGAGGTCGAAACGGTGGCGCAGGGCCATGTGGGCGAGTATTACGTCCAACATTTCCAGTTTGAATAGTCGTGACGACTATGCTTTCAGTTCCGATTGCACCTTCCGAATGTGAAGACACGTTGGCTTGTTGTATGGATACCGGTATACTATCATTGGTGGAAGAACCACCATTCACATTTGATAATTCATCAACCATGTGAATGATCTTCCCACTTCGTAATCGCATACACTAAGAAATTACTGAAAAGTAGTTATTCTTTTGACACACTTCGACTTAAAAACTGTCCCACCGGACGTGCCAATTTGTTTTGTCGATTTTTAGTAAATCGATGGTGGTTCGATATCTAGTGATCTGGGAGCGAAACCTACTCCTCTGTGCGAGTACCAGTTTTCTAGAAGTGCATCAAAGCGTCTTCGATTAGACTAAATTTGAAAATTAAAATAAAATAAATTTATGAATTGACAAATAAAACTCAGAAATTAAAGTTTTGAAAACTAAATCAACAATTTTCAAAGAAATTAAAGAAAAAACAATAAATTGCCTTCGTTTGAATCAAAAGACTTCAACATGTAAAATTTAAACGCAGAAAGATAAATTGAAAAATAAAAGCAAAGAACACTTAATAAATAAAATCAATTGAAATGTTAAATTTACAGGAAAATAAATTGAAAGAATAAAGAAGGTGGAAGGAACCCTACAGAAAAAGTTACTCGATTGCAGACTCAGAAATTTCCTGGGATGTGAGTGTGCTTGAGTGTTTTTCTGAGTAAAAGTTCCAACCTCTTTTCACTGAAATTTCCTAGTATTTATAGGCTAACCTTACATAACGGTTAATTGGATCACATTAATTACAATTAATTATAATTAAAATAAATTACACCTTTGAAACACAACCGCCCTTGGTAACTGTTCTCGCTACACGATTATAGATATTTCCCATGTGATTAATTATTCATTAACCTTCTCACTTTGTTAACCACTCGACTAAATCTCCGAAAGTCCTCCTTCAAATCGAATCTCTCTCTCGACTTAGCTTCTTCGATTCGACAAAGCAATTGGAAACAATTCCCGCATCAGCAACACCCAAACTTAGTCTCCTAAGCACATTTTCTCGAAAAACCCATACTTAACATCTCTCGATTTGACTCTTTCTGATCGAAATTAATTTTTCGATCAACAAAATCATAGAAAATTTCATTTAGCTCTGTTATAAGCTTTACGTATATCAAACTTCAATATCATCTCATATTCCAAATTCTTCTTTTTATTCTTCAAATAATGTATGCATTTATGGGCTATTAAGATGTTATATGAGATTAGTCCACCTTTTAAAAAAGAACTTTGAGCGGGGCTCACTAGCTTATTCATGAAACCGTAGAGTCTATGAACAATCACTTTTAAAATAATCTTATAAGAAATTGTAGAAGATTGATAGGCATTACCTGAATCATATTACTGGCATAAAAAATTTTGGAGATAAGACAAATCTAGGTATAATAAAAGCTCCTTAATATTCTTCCACCTTCAAAAAAATTGCCAACAACTCAAAATAGATTCCATTAATAATGTCCTAGTAATTTTGGAAAAACATGACAATCATACCATCATTTTCTGGGGCACTAAGTGAGTGGACACAAAAAATAGCATATTTTACTTTTTTGACTGAGATAGATCTTATGAATCTACAGTTCATAAAAGATGTAACCTTAGATTCAAAACTCGAGAAGAAAGGCTTTAAATCAGCTTGATTAGTAAACGTAAAAATATCCTTAAAGTAATTTTAAACCACTAAAATTAACTCTGAATGAGTTGTAGCTACTTTCTAATTATTACCACCTATTAGTCTCCATATTTTATTTCTTTGGGCTCTAGTTTTGAATTTTTGGTTAAGGAATTTTGTATTTTTATGCCGTGCATAAAGTCATTTAGTTTTGGATTTCTCTCCATAATACAACTCCTCATTGTGATAAACAACTTCTAGTGAATTCCAATATTCGAACTTCCTAATTCTTCTAATTGAGAGATGAGTTCTTCAATCTCTATATGGGAATTAAATTTACTATTCTAGTGCCAATGAACTAACTGATGCATGTACCTCTTGAAGTTTTGCGCAAAGATAAACATAGGTGACCCCTTGACGTGCTCCTTCATGTATCACTAACAATTTGCTCGACTTCCTCTAAAGCACACTAACTCTTTGATCTTTCTATTTGAGGACTAGTATCCAACAATAATAAAGTGTCATGGTTAGATTTATTCTCAGAGAGTCTCAACATAGTTTGCGAAGGATAAGGCTGCAGCCAATCAACATCTACTATCACTTGATCCAACCTCTCTTGAAAAGCTCTTCTAATATTCTTATATTAGACTGCGTCAACGGCCGGATGATAAATTTATATTATGATGATTTTTAGATTGACAAGTGCAAAATTTATCAATTTAATTTGTACATATTTTTTTCTAATGGTATGCTTTTGTGAAATTTCTACTAATTTAGCTTAATTGATAAAACATACTTTTTAGACTTTAAAAATTATCAAATTAATTTCACTTTTATTCCATTCGATATTTTGATATATTTGTTTTAGTTGTTTAAGGTTTAGAAGGCAATGATAGCTTAGAAAGATAGAAGAAAAGCATGCAAAAATGAAGATTTCATGAAGAAATAAAGAATTGGCAAAGCTACAAAGATCATGCAAGTGTATGTATCATATTCATCCTGTGTCTCATTAAAAAAGGCATGTGACTCCCGATTTGGAGCCTATTTTGACCTAATTTAGTCCATTTCTAATGCATCTTGAAGAAAACATGAAGGGGATCAATACACAACTTATCATACACTCATTCACCCCTCCTTTTTTAGGATTTGAGTCCTTGAATTATAGAGAAAGAAGCTCCAACTTCTCTCTAGAATTCAAAAGTTTCTTATGAATTTATCTTTAGTTCTAGGTTTTTATTTTGTTTAATTGTAATTCTTAGTTTATAATTTCTTGTTTTGCAACTCTAATTTCTTAGAATTTGTTACTTCTTATATTTTGTTATTTTAAGTTCTTGAACCCTGTTGAATTTTGAATTTTCTTTAATGAATTTGATGTTTTATGCTTTATTCTTACTTAATTGAGTCGCTATTGTCAATTTCTTACATTGTGTAGTTATAGTTTTTATTATTCTTAGAATTTATGAAGTTTTGTTTATATGTCTTCCCAAGTGTTTGATCAAGTGCCTCACTTAGTTATAGAGTAAATTTTATTCTTGCCTTAGGTTGAAAATTTAGGTGAACTTGAGTTACTAATGTCCAAGTTGATTAATAATTTAGAGATGTTAATTAATCTTGTTTCTACAAATGCTAATCTTTTACTAATTCAATTAATAAGTTAGTTAGGACTTGTGGATTAGGATTAATAAAGCCTAATTGACTTTTCTTAATTTGTAGAGGTTAACAAATTGATTTTACTCTTTGTAATTATCATGTTGTGGTTAGTGACAAGGATAGTAATCCTTAACCCTTAACTCTTGACAAGATCTTTTATAACTTGAATTTATTTTCTTTTGTTGTGGTTAGTGACAAGGATAGTAATCCTTAACCCTTAACTCTTGACAAGATCTTTTATAACTTGAATTTACTTTCTTTTCTAGTTCATTGCCTTGATTAGTTTTAGTTTAATCTCTTTGCCATGTAATCTTGAATTGTGCTTTTAACTTCTTGATATTTAAATTTTTGTCAATTATAATCAAACTCCTAATTCTCTCATAGCTAATGATTATGCACTACACTGTGATTCCAAGAAAAAATGACATGGGATTAAACTTTTGGTTATTGATTTGAATTTTGTGACATTTTTTTACCAAACTTTGGTAGTATTGAATTCCGCCTTAGTATTATATCTACAACGAACTTGAGCTTTTTAACTTATAAATTTTTAAACCGGTTCTTAGCACTCATCACCTTGATGACAATTGATATTCCGAGAAACCCAACCAAGTTTCCCAATAGACATTCTAATCTTGAGTTTCCTAATATCAAGAAGAGGGTCTTCCACGTCGAGAGGAGGCTAAAGATTCCTGATGAGAGGTTGGACATTTCTAATAATGATTCACTACGGACCGGATAGAGAGGCATGGTTGGACATTTCTTGATAGAGAGCTGGTCAGATAAACAGTACCTGGGTCAAGGAGTTTTGCACCAACTATTATACTGCCGCACTCGAAGTCGTCTATCTTAGAGGGAAATATATACTAGTTACAAAGGCTGTTATCCAAGAGATCTTAGAATTTTTGCCGAATCCGAGGATAAAGGATGCATACAAAATCACACAATCCTCATCCAAAACATCAATTACCACAACATATCATCTACACATATCAATTCCAACCAAATACACAATCCAAACCTAATCCTAGGGGCATCTAGCTAGGATTTTATAATACATTATATAGTATTAAAATGAAATTTAAACCGTACCTCTTGGAAGTCAAAACTAAGCTCTTCACTTGTGAAAATCTTCACCAAGCCTCAGCTCCAGGCCTCACCTAATAGCTCCACAAGCAATTTTCAAGTTCCAATGTGTACCAAAATTACCCAATACTCTAATATACACAATTTCATACATACATCAATTTAGGGTTCATAAAATTTCATAAATTACAAGGGTTTGAGGATCTGTTACCTTAATCGATAGAAATGGTTGATAAAACTCACTAATAGCTCATACTAGAGCACCCCTAAATAACCAAAATCACAATATTTTTTCAAAATCCAAACCAAAACACGAATTGAAAGGGAAAAACAAAACTGGAAAGAGGACTTCGAGATACTCACCACAATACCTAAATAAACTTAAAGAGGAAACGACTCGTCAATCCAAACTCCAGAGAGAAAGTTATGGTGGATTGAAGTTCAAAAAGTCAGGGTTTCACACTCTCCCCTTTCCTCTCTTCTTTTTCAGCGTAGAGCTCACTCAAAATGGGGAAGAAATGGTTGCTTTGTGCTGAAATGGAGCTTATATAATGTGAACTTTGTAACACCCCGTTACCATAAGCCTTACCTCTAGCCGTAAAGCAAAGGATAACGAAGTACCATGATAGTTCTAAAGCTTATAATATATAATATATATCCAAGAATTTATATAACTAGAAGCCCGATGAAGGAATAAAGCTTAAAGTCGCATAAAGTGGAATTACAAAACGCGAAGCGTTCACACACGATGACTAAACGCGTAGTATATATACAAAAAGATGACTAGTCACAACCTGCGAAGTTTAGGCTGGCTAGTCAAACTGAATAAACATAGTTTTCAAGTTTAAAATAGCAACTACCTATCTCTCAAAGTTTTTAGAAATAAAGCCTCTAAGGCAAAAAATTTAAATATACAAAAGGTGAGAGAATATTACAACAAAAGAAAAGTAAAATGAAGCATAAGAAAGATCATCCTCCATTCTGTTACCATATCTGCAAACTCACCAAGGTGGGTTGCGACCTGCATCTGAAAAAATAACAACATATGGTATGAGAACCGGAGGTTCTCAGTATAGTAATAGTGCCCAATATATAAGATGTAAGGTTTTAGGACACCAAAGGTAATCCTAGAACTTCACATCGATACCAATATTCAAGCTTAACAAAAATAAATAACTTAAACCATAAACCATAAACAGGGTTATCTAAACTTAGAGGATTTCTAACTAATACTAATCACACCGCTGTATCCCACAACCTTCACCACCCGAACCTCCTTACGATCTATTGCCACCACCTACCTAACCTCCTCAGCACCAGACAATCACAAATAACGCAAACAAATAAAACACAGGTAGTATACATACACAGCAAGTAATACAACTTGCAAATAAGCATATTATACATTTAGGAAAAGCAAACAAAACACATAGAAAATGCATATGATGAATGCCTATCCTATTGGCTCATGATATCACTTGTCGGTCCATAAATGCCATCCCGACACATCGTTTCGGATGTCACCTTTCTGCCACGTCCGAGGATATAATGCCTGTCACGCTTTTGTTCTGAGGATATAGTGCTTGGCACACTATTATTCCAAGGATATAGTGTCTGGCACACTCTTGCGGCAGAGAAGAAAAACAACAACAACATCTGTTTTATCATAAATTATTCTAAGGATATAGTGCCCAGCACACTATTATTCCAAGGATATAGTGCCTGGCACACTATCTTTCAATATCCATCAAGCTCATCATTCCTTTCCAAGTTCTCAACTCATCATAATCATAATCAATTTTCCAGTTCATCATAATCATTCTCCTTTCTCAAAATCTCCTCAAAAACATACTTCACAGTTCAATCATACACTAATTTCGTCCATAACCTTCCAGAACCTAAGTCATCGGCTCTAAACTCATACAGAATTTCACCAATTTTAATCTACTAACACATCTCTATTAGTCTTAATGCCTAATTATTAGTTAGCAATCTTAAACATTAGATAAAGAAGTTTGGAAGGCTAGAGAACACTTGAAAATTGAAGAAAAACCATTTTTTAACAAAACAGGGTCTGTGCGTACGCATGCCCTTGTGTGCATATGCACACTCCAAAATTGGCCCATTCTATGTACGCATGCATGTGCCACGTACACGAAAAAGATTGGCAGAGATGCACGTCTGCGTACGAGGGTGTCTGCGCACACAAGCACTCCCATACTTATAAAATTTTATAAGGTTGCAGAAATCACTTTTAAACATCAAACTTTAAACATTCATAACTTCCTCTAGAAAACTAAGTTTTTCCCAAACTTTATATCATTTTAAAGCTCTTGAAATCATCTTTAATTTAAAATAAAAATCATTCAATTTCAATGTCTGAGGCTCAAGTTATGATCCACCAAAGTTCACCAAAAATCAAGTTTTACTCAAAAACATCAAAGTTCTCAAATTTCCGAATTCCATAACCAAACCAAACCAAAGCATATCCAATTTTAATATAAAATACTACCATATGCTATACTTTACCATTCTATTGCACTTCAATCAACTCAACACCCACTTAACTCAATCTTTCCACCATAATTCAACAAAAATCCACAATTCATAAATCAATATCTCAACCTTAATAATTTTCACACAATTTAACTCTTGATTAACCTCATTCACCACCATTCAATATCTACGCTAACCACGATATTCAAAATCCAATATCATCATCAATATTAATCACCACCCATCAAAATCATATTCAACATCAATGTTCATCATACATTCATCATATTTCATATATCACACATTCCAACATTCCATGTCACCCTTTTCATCATCAAACATAATTTCACATATAATTAATTATACACAACCATCATTTAATCCTATCTTAATGTCAACTGGCCTAAGTGTCCAGAAACATTACATATTACATAAAAGAAACTGAAACCATACCTTGGCCGATTCCCATACAACTAAAAACACCAAGCTCAAACTCAAAGCTCCAAAACCATTAAACTCACTCCAACAAACACCAAACCTCAATCTAACATCATATAACATACAAAAACATCATTATGGCTAACCTAAAACATCAAACTACAAGAGATAGAAGAGACTAACTGATAATGAGTGTTTTATCGTTGATCTAGAGTTTCTCAAAATAGAATTCCTTCATTGGTAGCATAGTCCAAATCAACAATAAAATCTCACAATCAAAATTTAATCCAAGATAATGTCACATTTCAAACCAATTTAACCGAGAGTATTTAGACTCCCGGATCATTCTCCCTAGGACCTAGTGCCAACAAGTGCATACAATTTTGGTTGTGAGAAAGAAAAGGGGGTTTCAATGATTGAAAGCAAACAAAATAAAGGAATAAAAGAACAAGACAAAATTACAATTGATAAACTAATAAAGGAATAAAAGAACTATGTATGTAATATAAACAAGTAAGACTCAAAATTGGTGGAAAAGTGGTTTAAAACATAAATAAAACCTTGACTTGGGATGAGTTATGGAATTCCTTCATTGTCATAACCACAACTATGATAATTATGATGAATTAATCTCACTAAGTCAACCCTTAACATCGAAGGACAGGTCAAGCGAGCATAATTGTCATTAACCCACAAATTCTAGCTAACTTACCAAATTAATTGGTAAAAAGCTAGCGTTAGTGAAAACAATAACAACTAACAATCCAAGAATCATCACTAAATATTGGACATTATGGCTCTAGTAATCCATATACTCATTTCCCCCAAGTCAAGGGGTGAAAATTACCCCATAACTAAGATTGGAATTTCATCGAACACATAGTGGGCATAAACATAAAACATGGAAAAATTGGGAAAATGATAAAAGCTATGAACCACAAATGATTAAAATCAATAAAAGCAACTCAAACAAGCATGTAATAATCATCAAACATCAAATTCAACAACTAGGAATCCAAAATTGCAAAACTATGAGTATATTGATGAAGTGAATTAAAATATAAGAAAGTGTAGAACAAGTAATGTCATAAAAGAGGAAATTAGGAAATACTTACAATGAAAAAGCAAAATCCAAAAGCAAAACTTGAACTATAAAATTCTATATTGAAAACCTAATTAAAACCCTAATGAACTAGAGAGAAAACCTAAGCTAACTACCCTAAAACTACTCCTAAAAACTATTGTATGAAGTATGGTAGTGTATGTTATGATGTGTGGTTGCTTCCCCCTTCATATATGCTCCAAAGCCTTCAAAAAATGGGCCAAAAAGCCCCCAAAATGCTAGTTCACGTGACTTTTTAATGGAGGCACGCGCTGGTACCTGTGCGTATGCACAGGTCTGTGCATGGGCACACTTGCTAATTTTTCTCCTGTGCGTGGTCAGATACATATGTGTGGGCACAGGTGCTGATTTCCATTCTGTCTTGTGCATGGGCACAGCCTGTGCGTGGGCACAGGCTGAAATGCTTTTCTCCTTTGATTTCTTCATGTTTTCTCCCAATTCCATGCTTTACTTCCACTCTTATCAAGCCATTCCAACCTATTACACCTAAAATCACTCATCAAAACTATCAAGGCATCGAGTAGGATAAAAGTGGAATAAAAGTGATTATATTAAGCATAAAATAGCATGTTTTCACAATTAAGCTCAATTTAGAGAGAGAACACAAAAGTATGTTATATAGGTGAATAAATATGGGTTTTTATGATGAAATCCACTCAAATCAATTCAAAATTTATCATCAAATATGGATTCATCACTTACCTTACCCAATGATATTAGGAAAAAAATCTAACAATATTCTAATACTAGGTCACCCCTAAACAAACAAAATCACAAAATCTACTCAAGAACTAAAACTAAAATTGTGAAATTGTTAGGGCTGGAAACTAGAGTATGGATTTTAAAAATATTATCACTTTGTTTAAATAAAAATGAAGAGCTCAATGAGAGATTCACGTGGCCGCAAACACCTCGTCAATCGGAACACCGTAGCTCAAGTTATGGCTCCCAGAAGATGGTGATGAATAGTAACATTACCCTCTTCTCCTCTCTTCTGAAATCAGCGCCCTCTCTCTCAAATTAGGTTAAAATGAGCTGAATGCTCATTAAAAAGGGTTTATATATGTTGGGTTTGGGCCCAACTTGGACTCAGCCCAATCCGTTAGCGTTTTAGGTCCGTTTGGCCTACTTTGGACCAAAACCTTTAAAATTAGCGCCCGGTTTTCGATTCTAAAATTATTTTTGTCCTTTCAAAACAATAAATTCTATTTTTTTTAAATCTTAAGTTCTGGACAAACTAGAGCCAGTACTACCAGTACGCGTTTTTACAAAAATTTTTCATAAAAGATATATGTTCCCACTCAAAAAAATTCCTTGAGTTCAAATTTTACTTTTTTATTTTGAAAATATCATTTCTATATTTTCAAACCAATTCCGGATAGTTAAAATTATTATTTTATTAAAACGGTTATTCCGGTTTTTACAGGATTGAGCCCACTTGGGCTAGGTTCACTTATATGGCTCGTTTGGTCTAATTTCTAGCCAAAACCTTTAAGATTAACGGTTTAATTTATGTTTTAAATATTTTTACATTCTCAAATCATAAATTCTACTTTGTTAACCTTTCTCACTCATATATTTACGCAGGAAACTATGTTTTTCGACTCGAAAAAATTCTCTAAGTCCAAATATCATATTTAAATTGTCAAATTTCAATTGCTAAAATTTTTAACTTTTTTGGCCCATATTTAATTTATTACTTATTTAATTATGGTTTGACCGGATTTTACAAATGTTGCTCATGTTGCTAGTACTTGAGTTCAACTAGCTCGACGTAGAGAAGAACTGAAAAAAAAAAATTGCCAAAATTCGAGAAGAAAAAACTTTATTGGAAGTTCCTTACTCAAAAACTGATAAGAGGAAAAAGAAACTGTTTCAAAATGTCTTTTTGATGGAAAGCACTTTGGTTGACATCAATATAAAAGTTGAGAAATTGTGACTTGAAGAGCACGCGAAGAAAGTGGGTCTTATAGTTCTTTTGATGAAGAGTGAATTCGTCTTCGATTTGAATTAGAAGAATTATTACAACTTTATATTTGAAGTCTTTTGATGTTAAGTTATTTTGTAATTAATTTGTTCTTACTTACGTTGATTTGTAATGCTTAAAATTGCAACTTTAAACTTTTATTTTTAAATTAAATACTATTTTGAAAACGTTGAAAATGTTTCCAATATATTTTCCATTAAGCGATAGATTTAACCTTCACCTCAGAATGTATTTGTTTAATTTGATATGCATTTCCTTAATATAATTTATTCAATCACTCAATCATTATTTTTTTGATATATCTAACATATTTTGTTAGGCTTTACTCATTATTTGATTTAAATTTTATATAATTAACTTATTTTTCAGTATAGAAGATGACATTATATATTAACATTAGTACAATACACCTAATGCTTTACGATTATCCATATCTTAGTTTTTTTGCTCATTCACCATAAATTAAAAATAATTATACGTTAATTTTTCATTATATTTGATGAGTTTTGTACATTTTGTCTATTCTGAAAATAGTCTCAAGCTGATTGATCAAAAACTTTGTTACATAAATATATTCACTGTATGTTCTGATATTTAACTAATAAGTCCAACTTAATTGTTAATCAAATTTCATCATATAAAAGAGCAGCCACTTAACACAACTATTCATCCTTTCTTTGAATCTTAATCTTTAGGTGAAAAAAATTCTGTCGACATAACCTCAAAGGTACATGAAAAAAAAATATAGTTTTGCAATTCTTAGAAAAATCTAAAAAATTAGCCATTTATTCTTAATATAGAGGTTTATAATTACCTTTTCATACTCTCTATCCAGTAAATACTTCAGTATTCTTTTCTCTCCAACTGGACACCTTTTCTGTGAATCGATAAATATTGAATGAGGCCTTAAAAGACAAATTATATTCATCGATTCTGTTTTAATTGCATTGAAAATACTTAATAGTGCCCTTCTATCTTAACTTGGGCTTTTTTTTCTATGTAGTGATATATATTTTTTTTTTGGTGCTTTATAAATCTGGTAGTTTTTATATTGAATAATTACTTATTCATGTGTGATGGGTCTATATTTCTTTTTTTTCTATTAATTTTTCTTTGATTTGAACGTGTTGATTCAGCTATCCCATGTAATGCACAGGTCATTAAACTAGTTAATCTATGAAGGACAATAATTTATGTATATTTTTCCCCTAATCGTATCATCTGTAGCTTTGGTCTTTAGAAGCTTAGCATTGTGAGTATTGGCTTATTCATGATAATTTTAGATGGTATATGGGCACATCTATAAAAGTGTAAACGAAACTACAGAACTTATATTGCTAACATATTAGGAACAATATTTTAAATGATTTATTGCGAATCAAATTGATCTCTTATCTTAAAACATCCTATTGGTAAACTTTTTTGATATTATAAAAGGAATTTTCTTCAAGAATTAAGTCACATGTGTGTTGTTCCACGTCAAATATTGACTTTTGCTTTGAGATATAGCATTTGGTTAGTCTTCGAAATTCTTTGCTTTTAATCACTTTTGATGTCACCACTTGATCGAATTGAGAATCTCTTGATTTCTCCTAACTATGAACTATGAAGCTTATGATTGACGTGAAAAAATTTCCTAGCTTCTCAATTTGTTACTTTTTTTGAGGATGTTATAAAAATGAAAAACGTGTAATACTTTGGATGATATATGGGCAGAACAGCTATATAGGAGTAAAAATTTCTTTCCTTTTAATAAATTTGTAAAGTTGAATCTTTAGATGATGCAACTTCTAAATATATTACAAGCTAAATTATAAATATAATAAGCAACGAATGGTTTAGTCATACCATAGACTTATTCTTCATTTCTTAATACAGATTTCTAAAATGATGTAGTTCTCTTGGAGAATTCTCATAGTTTGATTATTCTTGATTAGGTTAAAAGAAATCATGCTTTCATGTTCAGCTCTGTAAAGAAGGCAATTAATATTGCAATGCATCAAAATGAAAAATGGGCATCAGTTCCAAGAGTTCTCAAAGGCAAATTTAATTGTCTTTTATTTGGTAAGCCTTTTAATTAAGGATCACTGCTGATTTTTTTCATTTGTTTTCTTACTTGCATGATTCATTCTATTGTCTTATATATAACTTTCTTTGGTTTAATGGTTTGCAGAAAAGTCGAGGTTCAGGTTCGTCATGCTCTACACAGCTCATACCTGCTACGTTAAAATGTTAATATTTATGAAAAAAAAAAAAAAAACTGATGTGAATTTACATTATTGTTTGATCTTATAATTTTTATTTATATATTTTTTTTTATTTATCAAACCCATAAACTCGTAATTTTTATTTATATTTTCTTTTATTTTGTCGTTGCAGGATACGAACTTCATCATATCCACCTTCTTGAATCTTGATTTAATTTTTTTGTCGATTCTCAAATTAAAAAATATCTTACTTATATGTTGTTTTCATTATAAATTATTGATACCTTTTGAATTTATTTAATTCATAAACTAATGATGTGTAAGCAAAATTTTACTTAGAGATGATAATTTAAATAGTTTTCAGTAGTAATTAACATGAAAATGACGAGTGTTGCTACTAGATCAATGATTATGTTTTTAGTATAAGTAAAAGTAAGATGTATCTTGATTTGGCCATACAAACTGATGGAGAAATAGAAGCAAGCATAATAAAAAGATTCAACCTAGGTAGTCAAAGTGGAATAGTGCTTTAGCTATTATTTCAAATAAAATGTACCAAAGTAGCTTAGGGATAAATTCTACTGCACATATATATGGGCAACAATGGTGTATAGGACTGCATTTATGAGTTATAAAGTCTTGAAAAATGGTGAAAAGTTTTAGGGATACGGATGATAAGATGAATGGATGGATACATAAACAAGATAAGGATGGGGTAGTGCTTTTCTTAAATATTTTTAGTTTTGTTATCTACTTTGGTGACACTTTTTATACTATTTTTTTTATCTTGTAGGAGATACATTATTATATAATATTGAAGTATATAGCTTGACCATTAGTTTTTTCGCTGATTGAGGAAACTCAGTAATCTGTATGGCAACTTTCATGTGAGGTTGTGTAAAATTTTGTTTAACCTTTCATGTGAGGATAAGTGTGTGCTTAGAGGTTCATAATAAACTCTCAACAACTAAAAGTATTAGAGGTGCAAAAAAAAGAAAGAGTACAATTTAGTAGGAGTATAAACAAAAGACTTCTTAAAAATGTGTTAACTTCACATATTCAATGAGTTCACTAATCATTTAATTATGTATTTTGTTTATACGTATGGGCTTATAACATGATCCCATTTTAGTTTGTATTATAAGTTATAACACTCTTATTATCAGAATGTCACGTTTTCCGTTGTGTCATTCTGATAGCGTGGATATTACGGCAACTTTCATATATTTAATAATAGAATTGGAGTCTTTGACTCGAAACTATATCACTGTTTTCTTTAAAAAACCGGAAGATATTTTTTCTTAATCAAACATGCATATACAACCAAATTCAATCACAATCCTCATATATATATATATATATATATAAACATATCAGACTTCATATACAAGTAACTTATACCTACCACACTAAGCTTTACGCTTAAGTCGTAAAACAGAGGTGGTGTGGTATTACGACCTCTAAAATAAAATGAGTACATATAATAGCAGAAGAATTGTAATATGCTAGGAGCCTTGAAGGATAGAGGAAGTAAAAATCGCGAAATAAAAGCACAACGCTCAAGGAACAAGTTAACCTGCACGCTAAGAAAACCATAACTATTAAACATATGATAACAGAAGTAGGAATAGAGTGCTAAAGATACAAAATAACAAGCTCCTAACTCAGTCTGCGAAGTCAAGACTGGCCGGAGAATATTTACATATATATACATACATATCCAAAACCCAAAAGTACATATACACAATCCTGCCTCACCATAGACCTCTAGGAGGATCAAAAGAACAAGATATACGGAGAGAAAACCGAGTACATATATATATACATCATAGCATAACAAAATAGCCCTATAACCACTCCGCTTCAAGAGTCCAGACGCTTCACGAGATGTCTCTCGACCTGCATCTGAAAAATAACAACATAGTATGGAATGAGCACGGAGGTTCTCAGTATGGTAAAGGTGCCACACACATAATATATAAGGTCTTGGGAATGCCAGAGGCAATCCTAGAACGCCGACACTAAGATTATAAAGCTTAAAGTATTAAACAGAAGCCATAAAAGGAGGTTTTCTAAGAATACCTAAACTTGACTTAACTTAACCTTAAATCTAAACCCCATATTGCCGTTCCTCCATACCTCCACTTCCTTCAGTATTTCACAGACAGTTAAGCAGATATAAGCAACTACAAGAAGGTTACAAATACAGCAAGTAACAATTGCACATTTAACATGGCAAATACAGTTAGGCACACCCAACTAATGCACAAGCAAGTAATTCAAGTAATATACAGATGATGCATGCCTGTCCTATGGCTGATGAGGCTCATCTGTCTGTTATCCAGCTAACCCGACAAGTCTGAATTGTCCTTAGACTGTCCCCCGACGTGCATCCCCAAGAGTCTATGCATAGCTTTATCTCAAATAATCAATATTACTCAATGGGGGTAACATTCCCGGGAATTTATATAGTGCCTGGTCACACTTATGTCGTAGGGTCAACAGAGTTTCGAGTTTTCAACCTGGTACACATGGTGGCAAGCCACGGCACTTAATCCAGGGAACCTCGTATCTCAGATTATTAAATTATTCAAGCCATATAAATAATTCAATTATAATTCATCAACATCCACATCATTCTCAATCGTATCTCATTCATCATCATACATCAATCATATTCAATCCTTATCTTTCATTATCACACCTCCCATTCCGTCCATCAATAGTTCCAATTCAAAACATAATTAATTCTTTTCTAAATGAATCAAACTTAAAACATGCTCATTTTCTTAATAACTCAAAATCAAACAATATAACCTTTGAATCTAAATCTTTTTAAATAATCATATAAACAAAATCTCTAATTTTTATAAAATTTCGGCAGCATCTCCTCTAAAACTCGAATTTTGCCACCCTTTTTGGGTCCAAACCTGCTTTCTTTTCAATTCAACATACCCTTCCTCATCATCATAACAATCACCATAATAAATCTACCTCAGATAAACAATTATACTTATACAATATTCAAATCCAACAACCCAAAATTCAACTAAGAATCATAATTCACAAATCCTAGGCTTTTAACACAAAATACCTCATTATCACAACAACCTCCATAATAGTTATACCTCAAATCAATAATTTACCAAATCATTAGTTAATCAACAAGCACCAAACCAACCATGTTCATCAACAATAACATTCA
>NC_029793.2:101487830-101512454 GCF_000816755.2 Arachis ipaensis
ATTAAACATACACCTGCATTCCAACTTATCCTATGGTCGTCTAGCCTAAGTTTTCACAGAACATTATATATTAAATGCAAGAAACCTAAACCATACCTTGGCTGATTTCCACGTAACGACCAAAGCTATTTATTCAAAACCAAGACAGCCCCTCAAAACTCAACTAATCCGCTTCCTCCAAGTTCCAATATTCACAATTTCAAGCTCCAATTATTTATTCACAACCTAATACACATTCATAACACATATATATCCAATTTAATACTCAAAGCTCAAATTCAATGAAAATAAAATAGAATTATCGTATCCTCACGTTACCCAAGCTTCACATAAGCAAGAGTGAATGTTTTTCTCAAGCTAATTGGATCCTAAAACATCAAAAATCAAAGAAATTCAACACCCCTTCTCAAAACTAAAAAATTGGGAGAAATGAGATTCTGAAGTGGAATAGCAAGTTACCTATGAAATTTTTCCAGTATAAATGTAGAGCTCAACGCGGTGAACGCGTGGCTGCAAACGGTGCGGCGATCGGAGCTCGAACGAAGGAGTTACGGGATTTGGCACTTTGCTGTAAGGGTTCGGCGTTCCTTTCCTCTCCCTGGAGCTCAGCTGCATCGTTGAGGAAATGAGGGAAAGAAGAGCCCGTGGCTCTTTTTAATGGGTTGGTCCGGTTGGACCGATAGCCCGGTTTGGATCCGGTTCAACTGGTTCGGTCCAATTTTGGACCGTTTTCTTCGAAATTAGTGTCAAAATTCTCGTTTCGATGAGCTCTACCCTAATTTAATATAATATTCACTTTTTTAATCCTCCTTATCAAAAACTAATTTATTGACTAATTATCTACTAATTTAACCAGGGTTTACATCCTACCCACCTAATAAAGAATTTTGCCCTCAAAATTCAAATCTAGTTACCTGAAAAGAGATGTGGATAGTCCTTTCGTATATCTGATTCGAGCTCCCAGGTATGTTCCTCGATACCAGCTCGACTCCAAGCTACTTTTACCAACGATACTTCCCTTCCGCGTAATCGTTTAATACTGAAGTCTTCAATTCTCACCGGAATTACTGGGAGTGTTAGATCTTCTCTTACTTGGATTGGTTCTGGTTCCAAAACATGACTTGCATCAGGAGTATATTTCCGAAGCTGTGATACATGAAACACATCGTGTAAATTCGAAGGATACGGCGGTAAGGCAATTCTATAAGCCACTGGCCCAATTCTCTTTAGGATCTCAAATGGTCTAATATAACGGGGATTTAGTTTCTTAGTCTTAATAGCTCTTCCCACTCCAGTGGTTGGTGTAACTTTCAGAAAAACATGCTCCTCTTCCTCAAATTCCAAAGGCTTTCGCCTCCGATCAACATAACTTTTCTGGCAGCTCTGGGCTATAAGCATTCGACTATGAATCTTCTTTATCTGTTCAGTAGTTTCAGCTATCATTTCAGGCCCTAACAAACTCCTTTCTCCAGTTTCATGCCAGCATAGTGGAGACTGACATTTTCTGCCATACAGAGCCTCATATAGAGCCATTTCGATGCTCGCAAGGTAGCTATTATTATAAGCAAACTCTACTAATGGCATATATCGGTCCCAGCTTGCCGGATGGTCCAAAACACAGGCTCTTAGCATATCTTCCAAGGTCTGAATAGTTCTCTCTGATTGACCATCTGTTTGAGGGTGATACGCAGTACTCAAGCTTAACTGAGTCCCAAATGCACCTTGAAAAGCTCCCCAGAATCTTGATGTAAAGCGAGGATCTCTGTCAGATATGATAGTAGAAGGCACACCATGCAACCTGACAATCTCTTTGATATACATTCGACCCAATTCCTCTATTGGGCAACTTATTCGGATAGGAAGAAAGTGAGCTGATTTTGTCAATCGGTCCACAACCACCCAAATAGCGTCACAACCAGACCGGGTTCTAGGCAAACCTATCACAAAATTCATTACAATACTTTCCCATTTCCATTGTGGAATCTCCAAAGGCTGAAGGGTCCCTGATGGTCTCTGATGCTCAATCTTAACCTTCTGACACGTTAGACATTTAAATACATGCAATGCCACATCATTCTTCATACCTGGCCACCAGAACATCGCTTTCAGATCCTGATACATTTTAGTGCTCCCTGGGTGAATTGAAAACCCGCTCTTATGAGCTTCCTTCAAGATTCTCTGTCGCAGGTCTCCAATATCTGGCACAAAAATCCGGTTCTTGAACTTCCACAAACCATCTTGTCCTTCTGACACTGTCTACTGTTTTCCCTGTTCGACTGCTGGTAATACCTTACGTAACGCTTCACTGTCTCGATGAGCCTTCAGAAGTTCTGATTTAAAATCACTAGAAATTTGCAACTGACTCAAACACAGGATTCCAGATTCTTCTCTAACACCCAAATTCAAACCTTGGAATGCCGTCAGTAACTCTTCCTCCCGTAGCATCATCCAAGCTGCATATAAAGACTTCCGACTCAAAGCGTCTGCCACAACGTTCGCTTTTCCTGGATGATAATTCAATTCAAAATCATAATCTTTCAGAAGCTCCATCCTCCTCCTCTGATGCATATTCAACTCTTTCTGCTCAAAAAGATACTTCAAACTCTTATGGTCTGAGAAAACATGAAACTTAACGCTATAGAGGTAGTGCCTCCAAATCTTTAAAGCAAACACAACAGCAGCAAGTTCTAAATCATGTGTCGGGTAGTTCATCTCATGTGGCCTTAACTGCCGTGAGGCGTATGCTACAATATTCTGGTGCTGCATCAGAACACACCCCAACCCTTGAAGAGATGCATCACAATACACTTCAAACAGTTCACTTGGTTCAGGTAATATCAATACAGGTGCAGTAATCAACCTGTGCTTCAATGCTTGGAAACTCTCTTCACATTCCGGAGTCCAGATAAAAGGCGTATCCTTCCTAGTCAATTTAGTTAAAGGTAAGGCGAGCTGTGAAAATCCCTTAATGAATCTACGATAATACCCCGCCAAACCTAAGAAACTCCTAATCTCTGTCACTGAAGTTGGTCACTCCCAATTCATCACTGCTTTCACCTTAGCAAGATCCACAGCTATCCCCTGCTTACTCACCACGTGGCCGAGAAACTTCACTTCACTCTTCCAGAACTCACATTTAGATAACTTAGCATATAACTTCCTATCTCTCAGAATTTGCAGCACAGTTCGCAAGTGATCAGCATGTTCCTCCTCAGACTTAGAATAAACAAGAATATCATCAATGAAGACAATAACAAACTTGTCCAAATATGGTCGGAAAATCATGTTCATATAATCCATAAATACTGCCGGGGCATTATTTAACCCAAAAGACATCACTGTATACTCATAATTACCATAACGCGTCCTGAAAGCAGTTTTCGGAATATCCTCGTCTCTAACCCTTATCTGATGATACCCGGATCGCAAGTCAATCTTAGAAAACACACCGGCACCCTGTAACTGATCCATTAGATCATCAATTCTAGGCAACGGATATTTATTCTTCACAGTGATCTTATTCAATTGCCGATAATCGACACACAACCGTATACTCCCATCCTTCTTCTTTACCAGTAACACTGGTGCTCCCCACGGAGAAACACTTGGTCGGATAAAATGCTTACCCAACAGATCTTCCAGCTGAGCTTTCAGTTCAGCCATTTCTAAAGGTGACATCCTGTAAGGAGTAATTGAAATTGGACCGGCTCCAGGCACCAACTCAATTGCGAATTCCACTTCCCGGTTAGGTGGAAATGCATTAATATCATCCGAAAACACATCTGGAAATTCAGATACAACGGGAATCTGCTCTAAACTCTGATCATCACCTGATACTCCCGCAGTTAATAACATAATACCCTGACATTCGGTTCCAGAACATTTTACTATCATAGAATTCAAATAGTAACTATTCACTACAACCGGTGCTTCTGACCCTTCTGGCATAAACTGTACTGACTTCTCAGAACAATCAAGCAAAACATGATTCTTGGATAACCAATCCAATCCCAAAATGAGATCAAGACCAGTCATAGGCAAACAAATCAAATCATGCACAAATTCACGCTGTTGTACTCGAAAGGGAACTTGTGAACATCCGATCCTAGTCACCATAGCTTCATGAGTAGCATTATATACTTTCAAATCATAACCTAAAACCACCATTCTCAATCCTAATTCATGGACCTTTTCAAATGCAATAAATGAATGACTTGCTCCTGAATCAAATAAAGCATTTAAGATTTTACCAGCCATTTCACAATTACCTCTAATCAGTGTCTCAGATCCCTCAGCACCAATGGTAGAAGTGGTGTATACTCTCCCCGGCTGCTGCACCCTACCAGTCTCATACTTCTTCTTCTCAGGGCAATTATTGGCTATATGCTCGGGCTGTCCACAGGAATAGCACACTCCAAGTCCTAGTCTGCACGTAACTCCAAGATGATACTTTCCGCACTTCTGACAATTCAGATCCTGCTGTGGCTGCTTCCCAAACCTTTTTCCTTAACTAGCATTAGTATTCGGCCTTCTGTAATTACCTTGACCCTGAGTCTGCTGCGGAACAAAGCCTCCACGCTTGAAATTCCTACCTCTTAGAGCAAAGTTCCTCCCTGAAGGCCTCTGAAAAGGCATCCTCAAACTCCCTTTCTCTGCTGCCGCCTTCCTCACATAATCCTCAGCCACCCTACTCTTATTCACCAATTCAGAAAACACCCTGATCTCCATTGGGGCAACGAAGGTCAGAATATCACTCCAAAGACCTCCCTCATATTGAATACACTTCCATTCAGCAAAATCTTCAGGCGCACCTTGACAGATACGAGAAAAGCGACATAACTCCTCAAATTTGCTAGTATACTCAGCAATAGTCATTTGTTCCTGCTTTAACTGCATTAATTCAAGTTCCTTGGCATTTCTGGCTGAATTAGGAAAGTATTTCTTATAGAACTCTGTCCAGAAAACCTCCCAAGGAATTGTAGCACCATTAGGCTGCATGATACGTCGTGTTCCCTGTCACCAATACTGAGCTTCACCTTGCAACTGATAAGTTCCAAATTCAACCCATTTCTCTTCAGGAACCTGTTGTGCCTGTAACGCCCTTTCCATAGCTTGAATCCAATTATCTGCATCAGTGGAATTGAAGTTCTCCTGAAGGTCGGAGGATGAACTTTCAGAAAGGTAGCAAGTGTCATAGGACCGTCCTCATCATTAGTGTTCCCATGATTACCCTGATTTATCTGATTACCCAATGCCTCGGCTGTTGCTTGCATAGCTGCAACCATATTTTCCAGGGCAGCCATAAAGTCCACTGGATCAGTCCCTGTTAGGGCAGGAGTAACGGTGCCTGTCCTACCTCTACGTCGCCCGCGACCGCGTCTGCGAGTCGACATCTGGTCCCTATACACACCAAACAAGTGATATTAAGTTGATCAGTCTCAATATAGCAGGTCTAATGCTTTAAGTTCCAAATGCATGCTCACAAACGTTTATGCCATATATATCAATCAGATATCCTAATAGCACATACACACATATACAGAGAATGCACAGAAGTACAATCAGTCCGTCTTTCAGGCTCTATAGGAACGAACTGCTCTGATACCATAATTGTAACACCCTACCACACTAAGCTTTACACTTAAGTCGTAAAACAGAGGTGGTGTGGTATTACGACCTCTAAAATAAAATGAGTACATATAATAGCAGAAGAATTGTAATATGCTAGGAGCCTTGAAGAATAGAGGAAGCAAAAATCGCGAAATAAAAGCGCAACGCTCAAGGAACAAGTTAACCTGCGCGCTAAGAAAACCATAACTATTAAACATATGATAACAGAAGTAGGAATAGAGTGCCAAAGATACAAAATAACAAGCTCCTAACTCAGTCTGCAAAGTCAAGACTGGCCGGAGAATATTTACATATATATACATACATATCCAAAACCCAAAAGTACATATACACAATCCTGCCTCTCCATAGACCTCTAGGAGGATCAAAAGAACAAGATATACGGAGAGAAAACCGAGTACATATATATATATATACATCATAGCATAACAAAATAGCCCTGTAACCACTCCGCTTCAAGAGTCCAGACGCCTAACGAGATGTCTCTCGAACTGCATCTGAAAAATAACAACATAGTATGGAATGAGAACCGGAGGTTCTCAATATGGTAAAGGTGCCACACACATAATATATAAGGTCCTGAGAATGCCAAAGACAATCCTAGAACGCCGACACTCAGATTATAGAGTTTAAAGTATTAAACAGAAGCCATAAAAGGTGGTTTTCTAAGAATACCTAAACTTGACTTAGCTTAACCTTAAATCTAAACCCCATATTGCCGTTCCTCCATACCTCCACTTCCTTCAGTATTTCACAGACAGTTAAGCAGATATAAGCAAGCACAAGAAGGTTACAAATACAGCAAGTAACAATTGCACATTTAACATGGCAAATACAGTTAGGCACACCCAACTAATGCACAAGCAAGTAATTCAAGTAATATGCAGATGATGCATGCCTGTCCTATGGTTGATGAGGCTCATCTGTCGGTTATCCAGCCAACCCGACAAGTCTAAATTGTCCTTAGACTGTCCCCCGACGTGCATCCCCAAGAGTTTATGCATAGCTTTATCTCAAATAATCAATATTACTATCAAACTTAAAACATGCTCATTTTCTTAATAACTCAAAATCAAACCATATAACCTTTGAATCTAAATCTTTTTAAATAATCATATAAACAAAATCTCTAATTTTTATATAATTTCGGCAGCATTTCCTCTAAAACTCGAATTTTGCCACCCTTTTCGGGTCCAAACCTGCTTTCTTTTCAATTCAACATACCCTTCATCATCATCATAATAATCACCACAATAAATCTACCTCAGATAAACAATTATACTCATACAATATTCAAATCCAACAACCCAAAATTCAACTAAGAATCATAGTTCACAAATCCTAGGCTTTTAACACAAAATACCTCATTATCACAACAACCTCCACAATAGTTATACCTCAAATCAATAATTCACCAAATCATTAGTTAATCAACAAGCACCAAACCAACCATGTTCATCAACAATAACATTCAACCATAATTCTCTCCAAATTAACATAACAACATTCACCATCCAAAATTAATAACTAATTATTCAATAAACTTCAACCAAATATATTCATCAACAAATTACTAAATATTAAACATACACCTGCATTCCAACTTATCCTATGGTCGTCTAGCCTAAGTTTTCACAGAACATTATATATTAAATGCAAGAAACCTAAACCATACCTTGGCCGATTTCCACGTAACGACCAAAGCTATTTATTCAAAACCAAGACAGAGCCTCAAAACTTAACTAATCCGCTTCCTCCAAGTTCCAGTATTCACAATTTCAAGCTCCAATTATTTATTCACAACCTAATACACATTCATAACACATATATATCCAATTTAATACTCAAAGCTCAAATTCAATGAAAATAAAATAGAATTATCATATTCTCACCTTACCCAAGCTTCACATAAGCAAAAGTGAACGTTTTTCTCAAGCTAATTGGATCCTAAAACATCAAAAATCAAAGAAATTCAACACCCCTTCTCAAAACTTGAAAATTGGGGGAAATGATATTCTGGAGTGGAATAGCAAGTTACCTATGAAATTGTTCCGGTAGAAATGTAGAGCTCAACGTGGTGAATGCGTGGCCGCAAACGGTGCGGCGATCGGAGCTCGAACGGAGGAGTTACGGGATTCGGAACTTTGCCATAAGGGTTCGGCGTTCCTTTCCTCTCCCTGGAGCTCAGCTGCGTCATTGAGGAAATGAGGGAAAGAAGAGCCCGTGGCTCTTTTTAATGGGCTGGTCCGGTTGGACCGATAGCCCAGTTCGGGTCCGGTTCAACTGGTTCGGTCCTTTCGGTCCAATTTTGGACCGTTTTCTTCGAAATTAGTGTCAAAATTCTTGTTTCGATGAGCTCTACCCTAATTTAATATAATATTCACTTTTCTAATCTTCCTTGTTAAAAACTAATTTATTCACTAATTATCTACTAATTTAACCGGGCTTTACATCCTACCCACCTAATAAAGAATTTTGCCCTCAAAATTCAAATCTAGTTACCTGAAAAGAGATGTGGATAGTCCTTTCATATATCTGATTCGAGCTCCCAGGTATGTTCCTCGATACCGGCTCGACTCCAAGCTACTTTTACCAACGATACTTCCCTTCCGCGTAATCGTTTAATACTAAAGTCATCAATTCTCACCGGAATTACTGGGAGTGTTAGATCTTCTCTTACTTGGATTGGTTCTGGTTCCAAAACATGACTTGCGTCAGGAGTATATTTCCAAAGCTGTGATACATGAAACAAATCGTGTAAATTCAAAAGATACGGCGGTAAGGCAGCCACTGGCCCAATTCTCTTTAGGATCTCAAACGGTCCAATATAACGGGGATTTAGTTTCTTAGTCTTAATAGCTCTTCCCACTCCAGTGGTTGGTGTAACTTTCAAAAAAACATGCTCCTCTTCCTCAAATTCCAAAGGCTTTCGCCTCTGATCAGCATAACTTTTCTGGCGGCTCTGGGCTATAAGCATTCGACTACGGATCTTCTTTATATGTTCAGTAGTTTCAGCTATCATTTCAGGCCCTAACAAACTCCTTTCTCCAGTTTCACGCCAACATAGTGGAGACTGACATTTTCTGCCATATAGAGCCTCATATGGAGCCATTTCGATGCTCGCATGGTAGCTATTTTTATAAGCAAACTCTACTAATGGCATATATCGGTCCCAACTTGCCGGCTAGTCCAAAACACAAGCTCTTAGCATATCTTTCAAGGTCTGAATAGTTCTCTCTGATTGACCATCTGTTTGAGGGTGATACGCAGTACTCAAGCTTAACGGAGTCCCAAATGCACGTTGAAAAGCTCCCCAGAATCTTGATGTAAAGCGAGGATCTCTGTCAGATATGATAGTAGCAGGCACACCATGCAACCTGACAATCTCTTTGATATACATTCGACCCAATTCCTCTATTGGGTAACTTATTCGGATAGGAAGAAAGTGAGCTGATTTTGTCAATCGGTCCACAACCACCCAAATAGCGTCACAACCAGACCGGGTTCTAGGCAAACCTATCACAAGATCTATTGCAATACTTTCTCATTTCCATTGTGGAATCTCCAAAGGCTGAAGGGTCTCTGATAGTCTCTGATGCTCAATCTTAACCTTCTGACACGTTAGACATTTAGATACATGCAATGCCACTTCATTCTTCATACCTGGCCACCAGAACATCACTTTCAGATCCTGATACATTTTAGTGCTCCCTGGGTGAATTGAAAATCCGCTCTTATGAGCTTCCTTCAAGATTCTCTGTCGCAGGTCTCCAATATCTGGCACAAAAATCCGGTTCTTGAACTTCCACAAACCATCCTATCCTTCTGACACTGTCCACTGTTTCCCCTGTTCGACTGCTGGTAATACCTTACGTAACGCTTCACTGTCTCGATGAGCCTTCAGAAGTTCTGATTTAAAATCACTAGAAATTTGCAACTGACTCAAACACAGGATTCCAGATTCTTCTCTAACTCCCAAATTCAAACCTTGGAATGCCTTCAGTAACTCTTCCTCCCGTAGCATCATCCAAGCTGCATATAAAGACTTCCGACTCAAAGCGTCTGCCACAACGTTCGCTTTTCCTGGATGATAAATCAATTCAAAATCATAATCTTTCAGAAGCTCCATCCACCTCCTCTGACGCATATTCAACTCTTTCTGCTCAAAAAGATACTTCAAACTCTTATGGTTTGAGAAAACATGAAACTTAATGCCATAGAGGTAGTGCCTCCAAATCTTTAAAGCAAACACAACAGCAGCAAGTTCTAAATCATGTGTCGGGTAGTTCATCTCATGTGGTCTTAACTGCTGTGAGGCGTATGCTACAATATTCTGGTGCTGCATCAAAACACACCCCAACCCTTGAAGAGATGCATCACAATACACTTCAAACAGTTCACTTGGTTCAGGTAATATCAATACAGGTACAGTAGTCAACCTGTGCTTCAATGCTTAGAAACTCTCTTCACATTCCGGAGTCCAGATAAAAGGCGTATCCTTCCTAGTCAATTTAGTTAAAGGTAAGGCGAGCTGTGAAAATCCCTTAATGAATCTGCGATAATACCCCGCCAAACCTAAGAAACCCCTACTCTCTGTCACTGAAGTTGGTCGCTCCCAATTCATCACTGCTTCCACCTTAGCAGGATCCACAGCTATCCCCTGCTTACTCACCACGTGGCCGAGAAACTTCACTTCACTCTTCCAGAACTCACATTTAGATAACTTAGCATATAACTTCCTATCTCTCAGAATTTGCAGCACAGTTCGCAAGTGATCAGTATGTTCCTCCTCAGACTTAGAATAAACAAGAATATCATCAATGAAGACAATAACAAACTTGTCCAAATACGGTCGGAAAATCCTGTTCATATAATCCATAAATACTGCTGGGGCATTAGTTAACCCAAAAGACATCACTGTATACTCATAATGACCATAACGCGTCCTGAAAGCAGTTTTCGGAATATCCTCGTCTCTAACCCTTATCTAATGATACCCGGATCGCAGGTCAATCTTAGAAAACACACTGGCACCCTGTAACTGATCCATTAGATCATCAATTCTAGGCAACGGATATTTATTCTTCACAGTGATCTTATTCAATTGTCGATAATCGACACACAACCGCATACTCCCATCCTTCTTCTTTACCAGTAACACTAGCGCTCGACACGGAGAAACACTTGGTCGGATAAAATGCTTACCCAACAGATCTTCCAGCTGAGCTTTCAGTTCAGCCATTTCTAAAGGTGACATCCTGTAAGGAGTAATTGAAATTGGACCGGCTCCAGGCACCAACTCAATTGTGAATTCCACTTCCTGGTTAGGTGGAAATTCATTAATATCATCCGAAAACACATCTGGAAATTCAGATACAACGGGAATCTGCTCTAAACTCTGATCATCACCTGATACTCCCGCAGTTAATAACATAATACCCTAACATTCGGTTCCAGAACAGTTTACTATCATAGAATTCAAATAGTAACTATTCACTACAACCGGTGCTTCTGACCCTTCTGGCATAAACTATACTGACTTCTCAGAACAATCAAGCAAAACATGATTCTTGGATAACCAATCCAATCCCAAAATGAGATCAAGACCAGTCATAGGAAAACAAATCAAATCATGTACAAATTCACGTTGTTGTACTCGAAAGGGAACTTGTGGACATCCTATCCTAGTCACCATAGCTTCATGAGTAGCATTATATACTTTCAAATCATAACCTAAAACCACCATTCTCAATCCTAATTCATGGGCCTTTTCAAATGCAATAAATGAATGACTTGCTCCTGAATCAAATAAAGCATTTAAGATTTTACCAGCCATTTCACAATTACCTCTAATCAGTGTCTCAGATCCCTCAGCACCAATGGTAGAAGTGGTGTATACTCTTCCCGGCTGCTGCACCCTACCAGTCTCATACTTCTTCTTCTCAGGGCAATTACTGGCTATATGCTCGGGCTGTCCACAGGAATAGCACACTCCAAGTCCTAGTCTGCACGGAACTCTAGGATGATACTTTCCGCACTTCTGACAATTCAGATCCTGCTGTGGCTGCCTCCCAAACCTTTTTCCTTGACTAGCATTAGTATTTGGTCTTCTGTAATTACCTTGACCCTGATACTGCTACGGAACAAAGCCTCAACGCTTGAATTTCCTACCTCTCAGAGCAAAGTTCCTCCCTAAAGGCCTCTGAAAAGGCATCCTCAAACTCCCTTTCTCTGCTGCCGCCTTCCTCACACAATCCTCAGCCACCCTACTCTTATTCACCAATTCAGAAAACACCCTGATCTCCATTGGGGCAACGAAGCTCAGAATATCACTCCGAAGACCTCCCTCATATTTAATACACTTCCATTCAGAAAAATCTTCAGGCGCACCTTGACAGATACGAGAAAAGCGACATAACTCCTCAAATTTGCTAGTATACTCAGCAATAGTCATTTGTCCCTGCTTTAACTGCATTAATTCAAGTTCCTTGGCATTTCTGGCTGAATTAGGAAAGTATTTCTTATAGAACTCTGTCCGGAAAACTTCCCAAGGAATTGCAGCACCATTAGGCTGCATGATACGTCGTGTTCCCTGCCACCAATACTGAGCTTCACCTTGTAACTGATAAGTTCCAAATTCAACCCATTGCTCTTCAGGAACCTGTTGTGCCTGTAAAGCCCTTTCCATAACTTGAATCCAATTATCTGCATAAGTGGGATTTGAAGTTCCCCTAAAGGTCGGAGGATGAACTTTCAGAAAGGTAGCAAGTGTCATAGGACCGTCCTCATCATTAGTGTTCCCATGATTACCCTGATTTATCTGATTACCCAATGCCTCGGCTGTTGCTTGCATAGCTGCAGCCATATTTCCCAGGGCAGCCATAAAGTCTACTGGATCAGTCCCTGTGGGGGCAGGAGTAACGGTGCCTGTCCTACCTCTATGTCGCCCACGACCGCGTCCGCGAGTCAACATCTGGTCCTTATACACACCAAACAAGTGATATTAAGTTGATCAGTCTCAATATCGTAGGTCTAATGCTTTAAGTTCCAAATGCATGCTCACAAACGTTTATACCATATATATATCAATCAGATATCCTAATAGCACATACACACATATACAGAGAATGCACAGAAGTACAATCAGTCCATCTTTCAGGCTCTATAGGAACGAACTGCTCATAATTGTAACACCCTACCACACTAAGCTTTACGCTTAAGTCATAAAACAGAGGTGGTGTGGTATTACGACCTCTAAAATAAAATGAGTACATATAATAGCAGAAGAACTGTAATATGCTAGGAGTCTTGAAGAATAGAGGAAGCAAAAATCGCGAAATAAAAGCACAACGCTCAAGGAACAAGTTAACCTGCGCGCTAAGAAAACCATAACTATTAAACATATGATAACAGAAGTAGGAATAGAGTGCCAAAGATACAAAATAACAAGCTCCTAACTCAGTCTGCGAAGTCAAGACTGGCCGGAGAATATTTACATATATATACATACATATCCAAAATCCAAAAGTACATATACACAATCCTGCCTCTCCATAGACCTCTAGGAGGATCAAAAGAACAAGATATACGGAGAGAAAACCGAGTACATATATACATACATCATAGCATAACAAAATAGCCCTGTAACCACTCCGCTTCAAAAGTCCAGACGCCTAACGAGATGTCTCTCGACCTGCATCTGAAAAATAACAACATAGTATGGAATGAGAACCGGAGGTTCTCAGTATGGTGAAAGTGCCACACACATAATATATAAGGTCCTGGGAATGCCAGAGACAATCCTAGAATGCCGACACTCAGATTATAGAGCTTAAAGTATTAAACAGAAGCCATAAAATGTGATTTTCTAAGAATACCTAAACTTGACTTAAATTAACCTTAAATCTAAATCCCATATTTCCATTCCTCCATACCTCTACTTCCTTCAGTATTTCATAGACTGTTAAGCAGATATAAGCAAGCACAAGAAGGTTACAAATACAGCAAGTAACAATTGCACATTTAACATGGCAAATACAGTTAGGCACACCTAACTAATGCACAAGCAAGTAATTCAAGTAATATGCAGATGATGCATGCCTGTCCTATGGCTGATGAGGCTCATCTGTCGGTTATCTAGCCAACCCGACAAGTCTGAATTGTCCTTAGACTGTCCCCCGACGTGCATCCCCAAGAGTCTATGCATAGCTTTATCTCAAATAATCAATATTACTCAATGGGGGTAACATTCCCGGGAATTAATATAGTGCCCGGTCACACTTACGTTGTAGGGTCAATAGAGTATCGAGTTTTCAACCTGGTACACGTGGTGGCAAGCCACGGCACTTAATCCAGGGAACCTCGTATCTCAGATCATTAAATTATTCAAGCCATATAAATAATTCAATTATAATTCATCAACATCCACATCATTCTCAATCGTATCTCATTCAGCATCATACATCAATCATATTCAATCCTTATCTTTCATTATCACACCTCCCATTCCGTCCATCAATAGTTCCAATTCAAAACATAATTCATTCTTTTCTAAATGAATCAAACTTAAAACATGCTCATTTTCTTAATAACTCAAAATCAAACCATATAACCTTTGAATTTAAATCTTTTTAAATAATCATATAAACAAAATCTCTAATTTTTATAAAATTTCGGCAGCATCTCCTCTAAAACTCTAATTTTGCCACCCTTTTCGGGTCCAAACCTGCTTTCTTTTCAATTCAACATACCCTTCCTCATCATCATAACAATCACCACAATAAATCTACCTCAGATAAACAATTATACTCATACAATATTCAAATCCAACAACCCAAAATTCAACTAAGAATCATAGTTCACAAATACTAAGCTTTTAACACAAAATACCTCGTTATCACAACAACCTCCACAATAGTTATACCTCAAATCAATAATTCACCAAATCATTAGTTAATCAACAAGCACCAAACCAACCATGTTCATCAACAATAACACTCAACCATAATTCTCTCTAAATTAACATAACAACATTCACCATCCAAAATTAATAACTAATTATTCAATAAACTTAAACCAAATATATTCATCAACAAATTACTAAACATTAAACATACACCTGCATTCCAACTTATCCTATGGTCGTCTAGCCTAAGTTTTCACAGAACATTATATATTAAATGCAAGAAACCTAAACCATACCTTGGTCGATTTCCACGTAACGACCAAAGCTATTTATTCAAAACCAAGACAGCCCCTCAAAACTCAACTAATCCGCTTCCTCCAAGTTCCAGTATTCACAATTTCAAGCTCCAATTATTTATTCACAACCTAATACACATTCATAACACATATATATCCAATTTAATACTCAAAGCTCAAATTCAATGAAAATAAAATAGAATTATCGTATCCTCACCTTACCCAAGCTTCACATAAGCAAGAGTGAACGTTTTTCTCAAGCTAATTGGATCCTAAAACATCAAAAATCAAATAAATTCAACACCCCTTCTCAAAACTCGAAAATTGGGAGAAATGAGATTCTGAAGTGGAATAGAAAGTTACCTATGAAATTGTTCCGGTAGAAATGTAGAGCTCAACGCAGTGAACGCGTGGCCGCAAACGGTGCGGCGATCAGAGCTGGAACGGAGGAGTTACGGGGTTTGGAACTTTGCCATAAGGGTTCGGCGTTCCTTTCCTCTCCCTGGAGCTCAGCTGCGTCATTGAGGAAATGAGGGAAAGAAGAGCCCCTGGCTCTTTTAATGGGCTGGTCCAGTTGGACCGATAGCCCGGTTCGGGTCCGTTCAACTGGTTCGGTCTTTTCGGTCCAATTTTGGACCGTTTTCTTCGAAATTAGTGTCAAAATTCTCGTTTCGATGAGCTCTACCCTACTTTAATATAATATTCACTTTTTTAATCCTCCTTATTAAAAACTAATTTATTGACTAATTATCTACTAATTTAACCGGGGTTTACAGTCATAAGAAAATATGTATAAGAAAAGAATTGATTTCAACTGCAGTGATTATCGCTTGTCTTTTGAATTTATTCAAAATATTAATAATTAATTATCCAAAAACTCAAAGTTCACTTCTTTAGTTATAATAATTTCAAAACTCAATTAATATCTCATAACATAATCCAGTACGGCTTCCGATGTAACACCCTAACCTTCAGCACGTCATGATCGTACCAAAAATGAGGTGTTACTGACCTGTTTTCCGTATTTACTATTTAATACTGAGTCTTTAGTCTGATTTCGCGTTTTAATTTTTAATAAAAATCCGAAAAGTTTTGTTTCTATTAATTAAAATCATATATCAAAGATCTCCAAGCAATACTAGTCACATAATTAGTAAGAATAATAAATATCCTACAAAAGAATTCAAATGAAACTCAGATACAACTCCTATCCCTCTGTATAAAATAAGATCTTAACTAACAAAGGCGAGAAAATTCTAGGAAAGTGACTCAACACATAAACTTAACTCAAATAAGACTAATAATCGCCTACAGCTTCAAACTGAGTCTTCGAACCTGTGTCACTGAAAGGGTGGAAGATTTTGGGGGGAGAATAAACCACGCGTTCTTAGTAGGGAATGAAAATGCCGTAAGAGTAATGAAATAAATTGCAAATAATTAACTTTACTCAATAAAATTATATTTTTATCAAATCTTTTGAAATTACTTTGTACTATTACTTTATATAATTAATTACCTTCTTTAAATTCCGAACTTAAGACAAATCTCAACCACAACCTTAGTTCTCAGTCACCTCAATACACAAACTAATAGCACAGGAAACAGATCAACACACAAACAAATAGCAATAAGACAAACAGCACAATCACAGAGAGACAAGATAAGCAAACACAATCAAATGCAAATGTGCAAACAATGATCATGTATGTCTAGTCCTATCGCAGGTAATGAGCTCATTTGTCGATTTCGACCCGCACCCGACGCAATCCGACTCGCAAGTCAGATAAGGCATTCCAGCGGCCACTACAAGAAAAACACCCATTCAGGTACACTTGAAAAGTGTAGCCAAAAGTGAAAAAATGATGCCTTAGGCTACGGCTACGCTTTTTGGGCTACGGCTACGCTTTTTGGGGTGATTCCTATTCGGCCGTTGCCTATTTTCAAAGGCTACGCTTTTCTGCACCAAGGGCTACGTTTTTGGCGTTTGGGAATAGGCTACGCTTTTCAACTAATGCTGTCCAGGACCAAAAGCTACGCTTTTCAACTTTCATTTTTCCAGAATAGGCTACGCTTTTCAACGCTACTGCATCACTTGTAAAGCGTAGCCACATTGTATACCATAGCTACTCTATATAAGTGTAGCCTTAGGTCCTTCATTATTTTTTTTAATTTTCTGTATATATATATATTTTGTACAACATAATATTTAGTAATATGATTACATATATAATTCTGTATTTTTAATTAAATGAGTTAAATATAATAAAAATAAATACATAATTATACTAAATAATTTTTTTAAATAACAAAAATTATCTGTAAACAATATATATTTATAATGATCCAAAAGTACTAGAATAAAGTTAATTTTGAATATTCATACATCTCACACTAAATTAAGCATAACCATATCAAAATAAGCATGAGACCACTTAGAATTTACTACTAATACTCTACGAAAAACTAAACTAAAATATTATATCCTACATAAATATCTTCTAATAAAAGTTATTAGTCAACCATACATGTATCCATTCTCAATACTACTCCATCTGAAGCCAATAAACCACATTCATAAACAGTTTAATCTTCATTATCGTCATCAATATTATCCTGCATAATTATATAGAAAAATAATTAAAAAAATATTTATAATGACATTTGTAATTATAAAAATAAAAAATTAAAATAATTATTTAATAAGGTAAAAATTCAAATATAAAATATAAATTAATTATTCATAAGAGATTATTGCCTTGGTAGTCTGCTTTCTATTTTATATAAACAAGCACAAGAAACTTGCTTCCTCTAAATTATTGGGCCAAGATGGAAACCTATATAGAATGACACCAACCTAAGCTAACCCTACTCTTGCTAGTTGCTACTACTACTATTACTACAACTATCATAAAAGAAAACAACATTGGAGAATGAAATTCATAACCCATTCATACCACAAACTTTTAGGAGGCAACTGTTTTAGTATCACTATTGTTCACTACAAAAATTTTGATTGGTGTATAATTACTAGCAAAGTAGCAAGGAGGGGAGATAGATAACAGTTTTTATTTTGTTATTTATTTGTTTATGATTCTGGCCCATTGAAAATAGAAGAGGAGGTAATGTACTAATATAAAAGAAATGGCAAAGCTATATTTTTGGAAGAGGAGGGTAATTGACCCACCAAAGGGAAACAAAAAAGAAAAAGCAAAAGAAAACAAAAACCCTTCCAATGTAGAGAGAAAGAAAGAAAGAAGAGAGCACTTGCTAATTGCTATTACCACTATTGGTTAAGCTTGAGATTTGTTAGCATGTTCGGTAAAAGAAAAGATACAAAGATGAGTATATACTATATACCTTTCATTCCAACCTATCATCTAATTGTTTTTTTTTTTATAAAGAAAATTTTCTTTTCTATTGCATTACTATCTTTTCTCCTCCAAAAGCATGTTCTAGAAGCCACAAAGATGCTGCCAAACAGCAACAATTGATGCACAACACTTTATTCAACTGAACTATACATGTGACATTGCAGCAGCAACAATCGATGCAACTCATGGTAAAATAAATATATTAATTCTTAGATTAAAATGTCCAAAGAGATCACCATAATGACGCAAAACCTTGCTATAAGCATATTCTACCAATGGTTATAAAAACAGACCTTGATTGAGTGGAAGATCCCATCAGCATCGGCAAGAAGCACACCAACATCAGAAGCATGGTCCTGTATACAAAAGGGCCAATTATATATAATATTACCATTAAGTAGTAAGCAACAAGATTATGTAACGTAGTCAAGCTAAAAGAATTAAACTTGATCTTTGGAATTGGAACTATAGCCCTATACAAAAGTTAATAACAAGTAACTAGATATATTGAAGAAATTAAAGAGAAGAGAATTTCATCATAACTTGTAAATGAATAAAAAAGTAAAATAAATAAGGAAATGAGATGGGTTAATTGTCTATACAGAAGAATATACTAATAGTGGTTTTTGTGGTACTTGTTCCAAACCTTTAATATATCATCTTTCAACTTCTATTGCTCATTAATCATTGCTGTAAGTTCTCTATTATCTTCTATTCTGCTATTTCTAGTATGGATATTTTCTCAGAAAGTGTGACCTAAAAACAATAAAGTAATCAAGATAACAAAAACTTCAAAATAGCCAGCAGTAACACTTCCAAATTATCTTTGAGAACAGTTTAATATGCAAAAAATTATTGTTAATTTCACAACATGGACAATGTGTGTAGGAACCATGGGCTTTTTCTAATAAGCCTCACTTAATAGAAGTTATATTATATAAATGGCTAGATGTATTATGATTTTTCTTTTTTTTTTCTTTTTCTTTTGCAAATTATCTTTTTGTTTTGGAGGGTAAGGGTAGGGGCACAATTGTATGTCCCATTGCAAAATAAACCATTCATACCTTCAACTGTGTCAGCTCGTACTCTATTTATTTTACAGTTCTTAACTTCTTATCAAGCAGAAGAGACTCCATCCTGTTCATTTCCTCCACACTTGTAGCCACTTCCCAGTCTTTGGCCTCAATTGAATTATATCCCAGAACCTGCATGTAGCTAACAAAAGGTTAAATAGATAGATCGATAGACTGACACCCAAAACAGAAAGGCCACCAAAATGCACACTAACAAAACCAGAGAAAAATAAATTTACTTGCCAAGAGAAGATGGTATTTGGCCAGTTAATCTGTTATTTTCCAGTTCAAAAAGTTCACTCTCTCTCAATTATAAACACAACATTTTGCAATCTTTATGTTAATATTCTCATCCCAACTATAAGCAGCGTATTTAACACTGTCATACCATAATTATTTACCAATTCAAGATCATTTTCTAAAATCAATTCCACTAAATACTCGACAAAACCAGTAGATGCAAGGAATATAGGATAACTTGATGTGACATTTGTACCTCAGAAGATGAAAAATCGAAGACCCAACCTCCTTCATCAATATCTAGAGATGCCCGATTACCTTCTTTAATCAAAACAGGCAAACCATGTCCTATTATACAATAAAGGGGTCAACTTATGATAAGAACAAATAACAAATGTTCTTTTAATTTTTGGATAGAAATTGCAATAAATTGAATAGAAAAAAATTGTTGTAACGCATAAGAACATCAATAGAAATGGAAATTAAGAAGAGAAGAAAAAAATGAATGAAAAATCAAAGAAAAAAATTAATCAAGAAAAAAAGTATGACCTGCTGATCTCTGTTGGGATGCAAAAGATGCCTAATGAACTGAGCCAGCAACTGAAGATAAGAACAAACCTGAATTTCCTGACCTGCTTCCTGTGCACTTGAAATTGGATTTGGTTTCTCCATATATAAAATATCCAAATTAAAGTTAATTAATTTGCTATGCTATGTCATTTGCCAAACATGTAATAATTAAGGATATATATATATATATAATATATATATATATATATATAGCTTCCTTCTTTTTCTCTATGCATATACAAGTAGAACCATATATTTGCTCTCTTGTGACCTCTAATTAAAGAACCATATACTACTTTTGTGTTTCTCTTCTTAATTAATTTACAATTTCCATCATCACTTGAGTGAGGTGACAGAATCATCTAATCATTTTATTTTCTATACAGAAGAACTATTCAATGCTTTTTTCTATACAGAAGCAACCTTGATTCATAGAATTATTTGTGACAGAAATATATTAAGGAATCTCGATCTTCTTGTCTTACCGGAGGCAATTAAGGAAGCAATAAAGAATCATAACCAATTAGTTCCATGTGATGGCAGTGACTGCATTTCATTTTTCTATGACCTAAACAAATATGGTTTAGAACTACAAGCGACCTCTACTCAATTCAGATTTCAGTAAACAATAACCGGATCACTTGAACTAAACCAAACTTCAGATTTCACTGATAACAGGCAATTAGTGTACCAAATCCCTAAATTAAAAACCCTAAAATTAGAACCCTAAACTTCTCAAATTTCAGAACCAAATGAAAATCAATACATACCTTCTCGACGAAGGTGAGCGCAGAGAGGACGATGATGCTAAGCGCGCGGAGACAGTCGGCACAGAGACGACAAGGGTGAGAGGAAACGGTGACCGCAGAGACAACGAGGTTGAGCAGTGACAGTGAGCGCAGATACGACGACGGTGACCAGCGATGGTGAGAGCAAAGACTACGAAGGTGCGGTGACAATGAGTAGTGGTAGGTGAACGTAGGTGAAGCGGATGAGGAGCGGTGGAAGTGACGAGTGGTGGCGAAGGTGAAGTGGTGAGTGGTGAGTGGTGAGTGGAGAAAGGTGAGAATGGCGAAGGTGAGGGTTATGCGTGTGTGCTTCTGGAGGGAAGAGGAGGGTTTGTTGTGCGCGAAGATGGGTGTGCGTGTGTGTTTTGATCTGGGAATTGAAAGGGGAATAAAAAATTAAGTGTTAGGATTTAGCCTTTCATACATTAGGGATCATTTTTAAAGCGCACCCAAAACATACTAAATAAGTTACTCTTTAAAAGTGTTCTCTTTGATGTGAAAAGTGAACCCATAGATATTAATCTACGGCTACGCTTTATAAGTGATTTCTATAATACCTAAGGCTACACTTTTTAAATGATGCCACAATTGTGTATTCTTTTCTCTTATAAAAAGGCAACACAGAGAAAAGCGTAGCCTATTCATAGAATAGGCTACGCTTTTCAAATGTAGCTTAAAAAAAGTGCGGCTAAATGGTGTTTTTCTTGTAGTGGGCATTATAACAGTCCAGACCACCCGCTAGCACGATATTGTCCGCTTTGGCACACAAGGCCTCACGGTTTTGCTTTTGACAATAGGGATGCTAGCCGAAGCCCCCCACACTCACTCGTCAAAACGCGTCATGCTAGGGAGAGGTATCCACACCCTTATAAGGCATGGAGGGTTATGCTTGGAGTTGAGCTGTGATTAGTGGTAATTGGCTTGGCAGAGGGAGAGGATAGTGATGAATGGAATTTTCGAGGGCGAAAATTTCTGTTAGGGGGATAGAATGTAATACCCGATCTAACCGAAAATTAATTAAATAATAAGTTAAATAGGAGCGAATATGGTTGGAAGGTTTGACAATTGGAATTTGATAATTTAAATATGATATTTGGATTCAGTGAATTTTTCCGAGTCGAAAAACATAGTTTTCTGCGTAAAAGCGCGTAGTGGAATTTTGACTGGCAGTACCGGCTGAGATTTGTCTGGTACTACAGCTGAGAAAATTGATTATGAGTAAATAAGATTAAGAAATGAGGAATTATAATTAGGGAAGGTAGAAATATTTAAAGTGCGATTTAGAGCGCTAATCTTAAAGGTTTTGGCCCAAAGTTGGGCCAACGGACAAAAATAAGTGAACCGTGCCTAAGTGGGCCCAAGACCCAACATATATATACATTAGTTATGAGCATTTCAGCTCATTTTACCCTAAAAAGAAGGGTTGGGGCGCTGAAATTGAGAAGAGAGAAGAGAAGAGAGAAAACCTAACTCCCTTTGATCTTCAAACCACCATAACTTGAGCTACGGAGCTCCGATTGACAAGCCGTTTGTGGCCACGCGTAGCTCTTCTTATCATATACAATTTTATCTAAGGTTTTTGGTGAGTATTCTATTCATCTCTGCCCAATTTTCGAAATTCTCCACTATTACACGTTTTTGGGTAGTTAGTGTTGAAATCTTGTGATTTTGGGTGTTTAGGGATACTCCAACATGGATTCTAAGCGGGTTATATCCGTACCTCATATGGGCTGAGGTAAGAAGTGCTCAAAACCTTGTGATTTGTCATTTTTATGAGCCCTAGGTTGATGTATGTATGTGATATTGGTTATGTTAGTGTATTTGGTGACGTGAATTTTGGGCCGGAGGCCGGAAAGAGGTAAGAAAGGTAAGTCGATGTGTGCATTGTATGATGGCACAAGTGATTGGATGAATTTCAGATAATGAATATATGAATGATTAGGTTAGTTATTGAATAATAAGGTTTGAGGAGTTGAAGTGTGGAATTTGGTAATTTTGGGTGAAATTATGTAGATGAGGTATGTTTGGTTTGGTTGAGATATATTATGTGATCATATATGTGATTATGATTATTGATGCCTTGATAGTATGATGATGCATTAGAGGTATGTATGTTGTGATATATGCTTGAGGAATGATTAAGGTTGATTTGTGGATGAAACCACGTGATAGTGAGTATGATATTGATTATGTATAATGATGGTTGATTGGAAATGATATTATTGGAAATTGGGATGAGGAAAGATGTATGACATGATATTGTGTTTATCCTTTAGCCATTTGATTGAGAAGTGTTAAAAGGGTTGGATGTGATTTTTGGGAATTTTAGTAAAGTGTCAATGTGTGAGTTGAGGATGGCTTGATGTTGATTTTGGTACATTTTGATTGATTTCAAAAAGGGTTGAAATTGGCATGTTTTGGTTGATTTTGAAAATACTTGAAAATGGCTTGTTTTGAAAATGGCACCTTGTGGTTTTGTATGAAAACATGGTTTTTGGGTATATTTTGATGGAACATAACTTGGACTACGGATCTCTGTTTTGTGCCAAATTTGTTTAGAAATGAAATTGGATCCGGGATGTCCATGCCGTTCGAAGAACGGGTGAAAACCGATTTAAAATGAGAGAGTTATGTCCGTTGGAAGATTGGGGGTTGAATCTGTAAATTCTGCAGCTTTTAACTTAGAAAATTTTTAGCAGAACGACCCTCCGCACGTAGGCGCACTTGGCGCGTACGCGCCGTTCTTCGAGAAAGCACCATTCACGCGTGCGCGTGGTGTGCGCGGGTGCATCGATGCGCTGCACTAAATGCCCAGCCATTTTCCCGAGAGTTGTGCCAGTTTTGTGCCTGGGGCACAAAGGTATCCGCGCGTACGCATGGTTGACGCTTGCGCGTCGTTTGGCTATTTTGCAACCCGCGCGTCCGCGCGTATGACGCTTGCGCGTCGATGAATTTTGTGGCCATCCACGCGTGCGCGTGGAGTGCGCGTACGCGTGGCCCTGTTTTCATGCCAAAGTTGATTTTTGAGTTTTTAAAGCCAAATCTCATACTTCTAAGCCTCCGATCTCACCCCTTATGTATTAAATCATTATGATATGCCTAGCAATGAGAAAGGAGCTAGGAGATGTGGTAACTTGCGATTGAAGCAAGGGAAAAAGTTATGATCAATGATGATCGAAGATGATTATATGAGATATGGAGGATGACGGTGGAAGTACCGTGTTTGCCATGAGCCGAAGGGCTATATTTATTGATAAATGGCTGGTTCTTGATTGAACCATGAGCCGGATGGCTGAGTTATTGCCGGGTTATGGCAAAGCCATTATTGGTTATGGCTGAGTATAAAAGCATATATGATTAATGAATGAATGTGTTAAATGGATAATAATGGAAAATGTTGAAATGTGATGTGTGACCCCGGGTAGTAGGCAGTGGTGTTGTCCACTTGCTCCGGGTATGAGACGGGAAAGGATGTTTATGATAAATAAGTTAAATTATGGAGTTTTGAATAAATGAGTATTTGTGATACCTGGGTAGTAGTAAGAGTGGTGGTTCATCACACTTGCTCCAGGTTAATGTTTGAGATTTGATAACAATGATGATTGCTTTTAAACTGAACGAATATATGTTTTGAGATCCTGGGCAGTAGCAAGGGTTGTGGTTCGTCCCACTTGCTCCAGGTTAGAGATTGTGATGCTTGGGTAGTAGCGGCAGTAGTGGTGAATCCACTCGCTCCAGGTTGATCTTTTA
>NC_029793.2:101512608-101552624 GCF_000816755.2 Arachis ipaensis
AGGATGAATAATTGGCGAAGAAGTTTAGGATGCTTAGTGAGTTTTTATTGCAGTACATTGAATTTATTTGGCACTTTTACCATACTGGGAACCCATGGGCCCGGGGTTCTCATTCCGTATATATCTCTTGTTTTTCAGATACAGGTCCAGGTGCTCAGAAGTGAGTTATGGGTCATCTGAGAGACGGCAAAGATCTTTATTTTCTCTACTTTGTGTTTTGCTTAGAATCTCTCCACCTTTGTTTCAAAAAGATTATATTATGTATTGAACTCTTTTGAATTGCCTATAGAGGCTCTCATGTTTCCTTTGGGAGAGATTAGGATATACTGTTGTCAACTACTTTCATACTGTACCCTAGCCGGCCTAAACTTCGCGGGTCGCGACTAGTGGCTATTTACTTATGTTATAAATATCTATCTGTTATCTATCTCTCAATCTCCTCTACGCCTTGTCCGTGTATCGTTTTCGGCTTCACAGTTTATCTTTTGTTGTCGAAACGTGAGTGATACGTCTTCGCGATTTTATTTCTACTCTTTTCAGGCTTCTCGATTAATACTCCTTTCGAAATTACCTATATTTATTTATTAAAAATCCACCTGAGAGTCGTACCACCGTAATATCATTGACTTATGACTCGAGCATAAGGATTTGAATATTAGGGTGTTACAGGCATAACCTCTGCAAATTTCTACTTCTTGCAGGCGTTGATTCTCCAGCTGAAACATGTGCCACTTTCTCCAAGAAGCCATTCCATACACATGGGCATCCTCGCACAATCATTCACACATAAAACCCAAGGTTTAATATTCTCACATCGGCACCCTAACTAGTTACTTTTCGTCACCCTCTCGTGACCTTTTATTCATTTCATCATCACATGTGCCGTGTTCTCTTTTCTCTTTCCTTTTTTCTCTTAACAAACCGAACACAAATAATAACTTGAAACAAAATCTATTCTAAAAAACTTGAATGTAAAACCTTATACTTTCTTAATAAATCAAGCCAAAAATAAGACTTTCTGTAATAAATCGAATCAAATAGTTTTCAGTAATTAGAACGTTTTCTTTGAAATTAAGCCACTTTCTATTTTAATAAAATTCAAACCTTTTAAATCTTATGTTATTGAGTCAAACCAATAATTATTAATAAATCAAATCAATAATTTCTCAAAATAAACTTATAAATCAAATTTTAAAAATAAAATCACTTTTCGTATATTTTTACAAAAATTGGACAACATCTCCCTTTTAAAATTGGACTTCACCACCCTTTACGGGTCCCAACCGAACCATTCTCAACTTTTTTTTAATCGTTCCAATAACTCAAACTAATTCCAATATCATAAATCATTTTCAAATCTCAATTCAATACTAACAAATCAAACCAAAATCAATCTCACTAGTTAATCACTCATAATAACGAAACCAGTCATAATCACAGCCATAACCCAAACTCAATTCATCAATTACTCACACAACAGGTTTTCAATAATCAACTCAGCATATTCAAATTAATAAATAACCCCATATTAATCACCATTTACAGCCACAATTCAACAAATTTCATCACATTCAATTATATTCAAAATCCCCAACAATCTCAATTTTATCAATTTTCATCAGTTAATCAAAGGAGACATTTATGAATTATTTGCAGTTAGTCACTAAACTTCAATGGTATTCGTAAATTAAAATAGTTAATTTTGAAATAAATCCCCTACCTTCGTACAAAATCAAAGTCAATGAAAATTCTGGAGAAGCTTTTTGACCGAGCTGCTGAAGAAGAAAACGTCAGAAATCACCTGTGCCTCCTAGAACTCCAATTACCGAACTCAAGGGATAGAAGAGCTACGTCACCGTCAACTTTCACCGATCAAAAGTAGCGCCAACGTGTAGAGAAAGAAAATACGAATACTTTTACCGAATTAAATTTTTTATTGAAATTACGAATCTCAAGAAATCGAACTCAGAAACTCGAAAGTACAATGAAATCCCACATAGCCTTCTCTGTCTTTTTCCTTTCTTTTGGTTCCGTTGAGAATAAGAGATGATGATGGTGTTTAAGAAATAAGGGGTATGTGTCATTAGTGCTTTGTATATATAAAGGAAACGTGGCATTGGTTTATATATATATATATACATAAATTTCATTTTCTTTTCTTCTGTTTCTTCAGAAGGCTTCGGTAATAATAATACTAATAATAATAATAATAATAATATTAATAATAATTATAATAATAATAATAATAATAATAATAATAATAATAATAATAATAATAATAATAATAATAATAATAATAATAATAATAATAATAATAATAATAATAATAATAATAATAATAATAATAATAATAATAATAATAATAATAATATAGTAATAATAATAATAACAATAAAAATTAATTTAATTTTTGTTTCATCAAATTATTTTTTGATAAATAATTTTAAATTTAATAGAATAAATAATAATTAAATTAAACTTCAATAATCATAAAATTTTATTGAATTATTTTTGTTAAAAATAATTTTCTTAAAAATTACATCTCAATATAATATATTAGTTTACAAATAGCTAATTATTTAATTTTAAAAAATCTGGGGTGTTACATCCCACTTCACTTATAAAAATTTTCGTCCTCAAAAATTGATACAAGATGGAAGAAGCTTTAAGGTCTCAACATATATATACTTATACAGTTTTCAAATTCAGGATATTCTTATGGCTTAAAAATATAGGAAAAAGGTTTGGCGCAAAGCGGAAGATACAAGATAGGCTCGACACAGAAAAATTACATGGCAGGCTGGTATTAGAACGACGGAGATATCGTTTGCACACTGAACTCATACCAACTTTAGAGCTTCAGCTACCTAAACTTCAACATGACATAACTTCACCATTCCCAACCATACCATATGAAACAGATTCTCTGCGAATCCTCAATCTCATCAAACCCTCCGCAACCCACTAACAGGCACAAGTCCAACATCAACAAAATTCTTTCGCAAGAATCAAGCTCCTCAACATCCTGTGACGTCGGACAGTTACAAACTCCACCTTCTGCGTCTGCACAACATATCCTAAAAAACTAACATATCGCTTGCTATATCTAACGATCACATGTGTCAGCAAAACAAGTCTCAAGTCACTCAAAAGGATACAAGACCTCAGAGAAAGGACAAGCAGCAAGGAAAATGTTCACAAAGATTTTTACGTTTCTCTTTGATGCATCAACAAGTCCAAAGTTACATCAGAGAATACATGAGCCAAGAAAATGAGTTTAAACAGCACAAGGCAGATATCCAAGGAATCACACGTTACTCTAAAACAAGTTTGAGTTACCTAAAATGATAATCAAACTTAGGAAGAGAAGAACAAAATTTATGGACGGGATTCATAGGAATTCAAGAGAATGTTTAAGAACACTATCAGGTAGGGAATAATACAGAATGTAAGGTTTGAAACAAGAACTTTAAAAGAACCAAATTCAATCGGAATGAGATATACATAAGATGCAAGACATGAAGCAAAAGAACCAAATCGCATCATAAGAAAAGCAAATATCTCAGGAAATTCAAGTAAACGTATGCAGTTAAGATCAAATGAAAATAGAATCTGAATAAGGAACAAGATTGGGGAATAATTAGTTCACTTTCCAAGGAAGAAACCCCGAACAAAACTTCAAGATAAACCATGAAAGAACAAGATACATGACCGAACAATCCCGAGATGCAACTTCTAACGTTCCCAAAACCCATAATTCGTATCACCTATTAATTCTATTTGTCTATGACAATCCATTAGTGTTTCTGTATGCACAAATCATCAGTATTAAGTTGGCCAGACCTAATACCATGAGAGATGCAATGGTCGACTAACAGCATTAATCAATAGACAATCATGCATTTGAAACTCAAACTATTGTCATTAGGATAAGTCCTATTGCATGACAGATACTCAGAGTATGCAGTAAAGTATAGTCAGTCCATTCCCAAGGCTCTAATAGAAACGAACTGTTCTGATACCAAAATGTAACACCTTAACTTTCAGCACGTCATGATCGTACCAAAAGTGAGGCATTACTGCCATGTTTTCCGTATTTACTATTTAATACTGAGCCTTTAGTTCGATTTCACATTTTAATTTTTAAGAAAAAGCCGAAAAGTTTTGTTTCTATTAATTCAAATCATATATCAAAGATCTCCAAGCAATACTAGTCACATAGTTAGTAAGAATAATAAATATCCTACAAAAGAATTCAAATGAAACTCAGATACAACTCCTATCCCTCTGTATAAAATAAAATCTTGACTAACAAAGACGAGGGAATTCTAGGAAAGTGACTCAAAACATAAACTTAACTCAAATAAGACTAATAATCACATGCAGCTTCAAACTAAGTCTTCGAACCTGTGTCATTGAAAGGGTGGAAGATTTTGGGGTGAGAACAAACCACGCGTTCTCAGTAGGGAATGAAAATGCCGTAAGAGTAATGAAATAAATTACAAATAATTAACTTTACTCAATGAAACTATATTTTTATCAAACCTTTTGAAAATACTTTTTATTCACCCTTGAATTGTTTTGGTTTGCAACACCAAACTTAGCTCCTTGCAATACAGATAAATCTACTTAACTCTTTTATTGAAATAACTAAAAAAGAAAAACTACCTTTGGTTGGGTTGCCTCCCAACAAGCGCTTCTTTAACGTCATTAGCTTGACATCCTGTTCCTGACTTTCTTCCTCTTCCTCCAGTTTGTTAAGAGGAATGACTTCAAGTGGATAAAGGAGCTAGTTAGTGCCCCTTGTTGTGAATGCTTCTTTCCAGCAAGCTTTCCCTTGTGATTGGCTTGAGTGAACTTGCTTGTTGGCTCAGGAGTTGGATTGTTCTTCGACCTTCTCTTCTTCATGGATATGGTCCTTTGTTTCTCGGTCACAATCCTCATTTTGTTGCTTGTTTCTACTGCCTTCACATCCTTGATCTCAGAACTTGGTTGTTGTTGGACAGTTGGAGTATCCTGTTCATCAAAATCTTCCTGAATTTGTGGTTCAATGAACCCTTCCTCTTTGCAACTCTCTGTTTCATTGGAAAAAACTCATGGAATTTGCACAAAAATCTTCATGTTTGAATGATTTAAGACAAGCATGACTATTTGGCCCAAATGATTACTTAAGGCTCAAGAAAATGCATAAAACAACTAAAAATAACATAAAAAATGCTAGTGAAACTAGCCTAAGATGCCTTGGCATCACTATTACTTTATATAATTAATTACCTTCTTTAAATTCCGAACTTAAGACAAATCTCAATCATAACCTCAGTTCTCAGTCACCTCAACACACAAACTAATAGCACAGGAAACAGATCAACACACAAACAAATAGTAATAAGACAAACAGCACAATCACAGAGAGACAAGACAAGCAAAACAATCAAATACAAATGTGCAAACAATGATCATGTATGGCTAGTCCTATCGTAGGTAATGAGCTCATTTGTTGGTTTCGACCCGCACCCGACGCAATTTGAGTCGCAAGTCAGATAATGCATTCCAGCGGCATAACCTCTGCAAGTTTCTACTTCTTGCAGGCGCTAATTCTCCAGCTGAAGTATGCCGAACATGACCTCTGCAAGTACTTGCAGGCGTTGATTCTCCAGCTGAAGCATGTGCCACTTTCTAAAAAAAACTGAATGTAAAACCTTATACTTTCTTAATAAATCAAGCTGCAAATAAGTCTTTCTGTAATAAATCGAAATCAAATAGTTTTCAGTAATTAGAACATTTTCTTTGAAGCTAAGCCACTTTCTATTTTAATAAAATTCAGACCTTTTAAATCTTATGTTATTGAGTCAAACCAATAATTATCAATAAATCAAATCAATAATTTCTTAAAATAAGCTTATTAATCATATTTTAAAAATGAAATCACTTTTCGTATATTTTTATAAAAATTGGACAGCATCTCCCTTTTAAAATTGGACTTCACCACCCTTTACGGGTCCCAACCGAACCATTCTCAACTTTTTTTTTTCAATCATTCCCAATAACTCAAACTAATTCCAATATCATAAATCATTTTCAAATATCAATTCAATACTAACAAATCAAACCAAAATCAATCTCACTAGTTAATCACTCATAACAATGAAACCAGTCATAATCACAACCCTAACCCAAACTCAATTCATCAATTACTCATATAACATGTTTTCAATAATCAACTCAGCATATTCAAATTAATAAATAACCCCAGATTAATCACCATTCACAGCCACAATTCAACCAATTTCATCACATTCAATTATATTCAAAATCACCAACAATCTCAATTTTATCAATTTTCATCAGTTAATCAAATGAGACATTTATGAATTATTTGCAGTTACTCACTAAACTTCAATGGCATTCGTAAATTAAAACAGTTAATTTTGAAATAAATCTCCTACCTCCGTACGAAATCAAAGTCAATGAAAATTTCGGAAAAGCTTTTTGACCGAGCTGCTGAAGAAGAAAACATCAGAAATTGCCTGTGCCTCCTAGAATTCCAATTGGTCGAACTCAAAGAAAAAAGAAACTACATCACCGTCAACTTCGACCAATCAAAAGTAGCGCCAACATGTAGAAGAAAAAGATACAAATATTTTTACCGAATTATATTTTTTATTGGAATTACGGATCTCAAGAAATCGAAATCAAAAACTCGGAAGTACAATGAAATCCCACACGGCCTTCTCTCTTTTTCCTTTCTTTTGGCTCCGTTGAGAATAAGAGATGATGTTGGTGTTTAAGAAATAAGGGGTATGTGTCATTAGTGCTTTGTATATATAAAGGAAACGTGGCATTGGTTTATGTATATACATGCATAAGTTTCATTTTCTTTTCTTTTGTTCCTTCAGAAGGCTTCGGCCATAATAATAATAATAATAATAATAATAATAATAATAATAATAATAATAATAATAATAATAATAATAATAATAAATAATAATAATAATAATAATAATAATAATAATAATCAATTTAATTTTTGTTTTATCAAATTATTTTTTGATAAATAATTTTAAATTTAATAGAATAAGTAATAATTAAATTAAACTTCAATAATCATAAAATTTTATTTAATTATTTTTATTAAAAATAATTTTTTAAAAAATTACATTTTAATATAATATATTAGTTCACAAATAGCTAATTATTTAATTTTCAAAAATCTGGGGTGTTACATCTGACCCAATATATAATCAAATCGAATTACGATCTCTGACTCAAATCAAATCAAATCACGGCCTCCGGCCCAACTCAAATCAAATCACTATCAAAATTCAGTCTCAAAACATAATCAATTACCGACATCAAATGGTACAAGACAAATGCAATCAGAGAACAATTACAGCCAGTACCACATCAAGAACAACCCTCAGCGTCACCATCGCCAGCATAAGAGATCTCTCAAATAGATAAGTCAAATACAAGATGCACACCCAAACATTACACACAAATACAAATGATGCATGCCTGTCCGACTAGCCATGAGCTCACATGTTGGTTAAACTGCCAGAGTCCGACACATCCGATAACTAATCTGCACATGGTCTCTCAACCCGAAGGGAATCCTTAACCTTCCAGAAGGGAATCCTCAACCTCCCAATCAAAGAGATACTATGATGTAATGGTAGGAAATCCTCAACTTGACCCGTTCATACCACAACCAGAAATTAAATCGAAGAGAATCCTCAACCTTCTCCATTCAATTTCCTGATGTAACAAGAGAGGGAGTCCTCAACCCCGCTTGCCCACTGCAACAAGAGAGGGAATTCTCAACTTCAGCTTGTCTATCACAGCAAGAGAGAAAATTCCCAATCTCAACTTGCCTATAAGTGAGTGAGATAAAACTACTGTCCTCACCATATCAATCCAAAACTCATTTCAATCCAACATAGTCAAACATAACCAAAATTAGCATTAACAATATAGAATTGAACCGAAGGGAATCCTCAACCTTCTATCTAACTTTCCGATGCAACAAGCGAGAGAATCTTTAACCTCAAGCTTGTCCACTGCAACAAGAGAGGGAATTGTCAATCTCATCTTTAATTCAGATCAATTTAATATAACTCATTTTCACCAAATCAAAAGTCTCAAACTCGATAATCCACTCTTCAATTCCATTTGAAATCCCAAAAGTATAACTTTCATATTTTTAAATAATTACATAAAGTCCACTTTTAACTTTATTTTCAAGTTCAATAATTTTTCGAGACCCAAAAATTGTAACGACCTAATTCTCAGTAAGTCATGATCATACTAGAAATCAAGTGTCACTAACTTATTCACCTAAAACTTTTACTATTTATTATTAAGCCTGTAATTGAGTTAACGTACTATCGAGTTTTTGGAAAGACTTTTACTTTATAAAAAGATTTACGAGGATAGCTAATTAAACATACACAAGCCATAATAGGGAATTAAATAAATCATACACAAGCCAGCATTATATATAACCATAACACATAGCATAGACCAAACATACGCATAAAGGTACTGTCGTATATATATATTAGCTACAACCCTTCACATCCTACTACTATGTACAAATCAACACTCCCGACCCTAGTTCATACAGAAAACCCTTAAGCTGGCGCCCGAACTAGCCTAGTTAACTATGTACACCTTAGTCTCTCAGTGAGTCTAATAAAAAGTGAGAGACTAACGCAAAAGTTAGGCTAACACAAAAAACTATCAAAAGGCACAACCGCAGCTCCCAAGCCTCAGCTATCATCGTCATAGGAGATCACAATCACATCAAAACACTCCTCAGGATCCTCATCCTCGTCATTGGAAATCTCTATAATCTCAGGAGGGGCACTAGCACTCGTGCTACTGGTCTGACCAGCGCTTGCCGGTCCACTAATAGAGGCAGTGAGCAGCTGATAAATTCCAATTTTTTGGTATATCTTGCGCTTAATTTAGGGGATTTATCACCTTTTCTCACATTTATTCAATGAAATATCATAGTTTTGTAATTTTCTCTTAATTTGTGCTTAAGTGTAAAAACATGCTTTTTAGGCCCTTAAATTGGTGATTTTAATTTACCTTAATTCCATTCGATGCCTTGATGTGTTTGTTGAGTGATTTCAGGTTCATAAGGCAAGTATTGTATGGAAGAAGTGAAAAGAAAAGCATGCAAAGTGGAGAATTCATGGAAAAACAAGGATTGGGAATGCATACATCGACGCGCACGCGTGACATACGCGCACGCGTGAAGATGATGTCGCCCAGGCGACGCGTACGCGTGATATGATGCGTACGCGTGGGAAGAAAAATGCCAAGCGATGCGTACGCGTGACCCATGCGTACGCGTCACAGCTCGCACGTGACCTCATTAAAGTGAAAATGCTGGGGGCGATTTTTGAGCTGTCCAGGCCCAAATCCAACTGATTCCAGAGATTATTTCATACAGAATTCAAGTTTGGACAAAGGGAGGAGCAATTATTTAGAGGATAGCATCATGTAAGTTAGTTTCTAGAGAGAGAAGCTCCCTCTTCTCTCTAGAATTAGGGTTCCTAGGGTACTTTGCATTTTAGATCTAGGTTTAATTCCTTGTTTTCATCTCAATTTCTTGTTGTTACATATATGTTCTCTTAGGTTTCTTGTCAATTTACCCTTTGATGTATCTTTTACGTTGATGTATTATTGTTGTTTCTTTTTAATACAATTCATGTTTTATATTACTTTGTTGTTTAATTGAGTTGTTGTTAATTCCTTGCAATTGGATAGTGTAGATTTAATATTCTTGTTGTCATTTTATCTTGCTTCCCTTTTATGCCTCCCAAGTGTTTGACAAAATACTTGGAAGGATGTTAGTGTAGGTCTCTGAGCATTCTTGGCTTGGAAAGAGGAATTAGGCAATCTTGAGTCATTAATACCCAATTTAGATTGGTGATCTAGAGTTGTTGGCTAATATTGTTTCCATTAGCGCTAATCTTTTACTAATTCAATTAGTCAGTTGATTAGGACTTTTGGAGTGAGATTAGCTAGTCTTATTTAACTTTCTCTCATGGAAGATAATTTTGCACCTTCTTCCATGTTGGAGATGACGAAATAAGATAAATTCTTATTAATCATTGTATGACTAGTGACTAGGAGAGAAAGTCTATATTCTCAATCCTTGCCATGAATGTCTCTCTTTTATTAATTGCTTCTTTAATTATTTTTCTTACATTTCTTGCCATTTATTTTCTTCCCTTTTTACCAAATCAAATCCTTCGTATTCCCTCAGAGCCAATAATCATTCACTTCATTGAAATTCTTTGTAAGACGACCGGAGGTTTAAATACTTCGGTTAATTATTATTGGGGTTTTTACTTGTGAGAACCAAAATATTTAAATTTGATGTGAGAATTGTTTGTTGGTTTAGAACTATGCTTACAACGAAGAAATTTCTTTTCTAAAAGAGAAATTTCTAGACCGACAATAATTCTACGTATCAAATTTATGGTGCCGTTGCCGGAGAATTGCAATGGTATTATGTTATTGGCTATTGTATAGATGTTGATATTGTAAATATGTTTTCCTTTTGCTTCTTTGTTAGTTGTTGCTAGTTGTAGGACTTTGCTTTCTTTGTTTCTTGTTAGCTTTTGTTTTTTTTTTCTCGTTCACTATGAATTCTCATCCCTTTGGCTATGAGTTTGGTTATAATTATGTTGTAGGGAATGAAAGCTTCGATGAGGAACCACATTGTTGGAATGGATATCAAATTTGGGAGGAGCCACATGCTTATGGTCAACCTTCATGGCAACAACCCCCTCTAATCTCTCATGGCTACAATCCACCCCCATAATGTACACAATTATGAACCAAACCCTCAATATTGTTGTCAATCATGCTCACAAGACCCATACCACCAAACACCTCCATATGATCCTAGCCTATATCCACCATACCAACCACCATATAAACCATACCTAGAGCCACCATATTTCCAACACCAATACTCCCATGAACCACAAATTCCATATACATCACCTTAAGACTTTCACCAATATGGTCTATCTTCCAACTACAATACCCTTCTCTCAAACAATGAACCTTCACTTCTACCTCCCCCCAATAGATGAAGGTCTCCATGCCCTCATGCTAGAACAAAGAGATCTTAGATCTCGTATCTTAAGGCAACAAGAGGAGACGGAAAAAGAGTTTAAGGAGATAGAAGCCAAGATTGCTATCATGGTAGAAGCCGTTAGCAGCATGGTCTCATCTCACCTAAGCTTGCACGACCAAGGCACTCCCATTGTTGAATATGGAGAAGCAACCAAGGAGCTTAGCGAGGGAGTGAACTCGGAGCTTCAGGGAGGAGAAGAGGAGTTAAAGCAAGAAGTGCAACGAGAGAAGGAGGTAGAGATTAGTGAACAAGAGGAAGAAGTGGTTGAAGATGTAGGAGATGTTGAATGCAAGGAGGAATCTAGAGTTGAAGAACCTTCTTCCATGGAGTTTGAAATTGGTGTTGAGGAGGATAGTGCACAACCTCCAAGGCACAATGTGATTGAAGAATTGGAAGAAGTGAGGCAAGCACCAAGTTCCCCTATCTATGATGATTTCGCATCAACATGTGATCCTTTTGAGTTCGAGGAATCCTTCCCCACTAGGCTTGGAATTGATGAAGAGGTAGATTTCACTCAACCTCCTATTTATGATGAGAATGATGGGGAAGAGCTTGAAGAATTTGGTGAAGAAGCACGTGAACTTGAGGAAACTTGGCAAGAGGTAGAAGAACCTTTCCAAGTGGTGGAAGCCTCTAGAAGAGGATGGACGGGAGTGGAACATGTCTTGTCAAGATCATTGGAAACTCCTCTACCTAAGTTATCATCCAATCCTTCATTTGAGTGGGTAAAATTTCTAACTCTTAACTTTATTATCCCACTTCAATTTAGCTTGCTTGAAACGGATGGCCAACTTAGGGCGCCTTGCGGAATTAAGGGTAAGAGGAGGATGTTTAGTGGTTGGCATTGTGATTCTAGGATCATTATGGTTGGAAGCTCAAAATTGAGGAGCATGGATTGGTGTAGTGCTCGAATAGATGGGTCTAGGAGGGTAGTTTGGTACCTTTATGAGAATTCGACTTTCTTACCACCCGGAGGGAATTACCATGATCAATTTGAAGACGGGTTTGAAAACAAAGTGTGGAATCCTGGATTACTAGAGGAGGATTAACTTTGGGAGCTCATAGTTTGTGAAGAACTCCATCAAAGCTTGGAGATATCATTGAACGATGGAGCTTATTGGAAGTCCAAGCATTGGTGGATGTTCAAGGATAGCTTCAAGCACAAGCCACCTTGATGAAGAGCTCCCCATAAGTGCAACTTAAGGACAATAAACAAAAGTGCTAGGTGGGAGACACCCCACCATGGTAACATCTTTCCCTTTTTTCTTTTTGTAAATATTGGTAAAAAAAGGTTTAAATTCATGTTTTGTTTGATTAGTTGAGTCTAATTTGGAGTCTAGTAGGTTAAATAAGGTTTTATGATGTTTTGGTAGTTGTTTAGAGGCTTGGAATGCTTGGTTTGGTGCAAGAACTTGAAAAATTTTGAAAAAAACAGAGCACCATGCCACGCATACGCGTCACCCACGCGTACACGTGACCCAAAGTTTTTCCACTATCCACGCATACGCCTCACCCACGCGTACGCGTGGATCCAAAATTTTCACCTCCATACAAATTCCAGAGAGTTGTGCGAGTTTTGGGCTGAAATTGTGCGTTTAGCACAAAATCCACCCACGCGTACGCGTGACGCGTCACCTCTTTGAATAACCCATCACGCGTACGCGTCGAACCCATTTCACCACACCACGCGCACGCGTCATACCACGTGTACGCATGGGTTATGCTGTATCACCCATCCTCTTTTCCTCTCTTCTTTCCATTTCTTTCCTTCTCCTCTCTTCTCTTCTCTTCTTTCCACCCTTCGATCATCATCCAACACTACCAATCACCATCCATTACCATTTATTTTAGTTAGTTGTTTAGTTAGTTTGATTTTCATTTAACTTTTATTTTTCCTTTTGTGTGTTGGAATTATTAATCTTGTTTACTGTTTATTGCTGCCGATTACTAATGGGATGTTAGTTTAACATCATTATTGTTAATTGTCATTGTTGGATTCTTTATTGAGGTTACAATTTGTTACTTGGTTTTGAGTTTTTAATGCTTAATGTTTGTGAATACCAAGTAAATGTGACATTGCCTTCAAGCATCTTAACTCTTTTGAATTGCATGTTTTGGCCACCATGCATTCATCATTCATTGTTAGGCAATTGTACATTATCAATGCATTTTTTTAGGTGATGCTTGTTATGATTGACCCTTATTCACATCACCCATTTCATGTATTGAGATTCTGGAATTGTGTGAATTGGGTTGAAAGCTTACCTAGTGACATATTTTTGAGCTTTCTAAGCTTTGTGGACCATGCTTGCTATGTGATTGATTTTCACTTCTATCTTCTTTTTTCTAAGTTCCATAGCACTCATGTGTTCCATCTCTTTGTCACTTAGGTGTTGCAACAACTTCAATATGTGTCATTGTTTGATGTGTAAGTTTCATATTCCATCTTGTTCATTAAAGTTACCTTGCACATCAACCAATGCCCATGCATTATCCAATTTCACAATTACTTGTTTGTTGCTTGAATGATTTTATGCTTCTTCACTACTTGTTTGTATCTTAACTTACAAGTCTTTTAAAGTATTCCAAGCACACTAGAATGAGTGACGTGCATACTTTCTTTGTGTAATTGTGACATAGCTCTCTATGATAGTGTGTGTGTGTTCTAAAGGGCGCCTAATTTAGAAATCACACACCTATTTTTCATCAATGTCACACTAATTCACTCACTCCATTCTAGTGATTTACCTCATTCCAATAATTTACGCTTCTTTGCTTTTGTATTTTCTTATCTTATAGTGTTATTTTCTGTTTTTCATGACCGATGCACCATAAGTAAAAATGGAGGCGGAAGGAAGGACATGCAGCACCGGTTGACCCACCAGCTGAAGGTGGCAACTCGAAAAGCCGCCGTACCCCCTTGCTCATCTTAGAATGCATCGAGGACGGTGCAAACTTTTAAGTGTGGGGAGGTTGTCCGACCAGTCAGCATTTTTGGGTGACAAATTTCTAATTCCAACACTTTTGCATTTCATTCTTAGGTCTTCTAGGATTTTTAGTTGCATTTTCTTGTTTTGCATCTATATATAATAAGCATAGTAAAAATAATGAAGTTTTTCAAGAAATTCACTTAAAGGGCACCCCAATTGATTTGAAAAAATTTTTTTTTAGAACTTGCTTGAATTACATACATTGTGGATCATGTTTTTGAGCTAAGAACACAAGCATGTGAGATTTGAGCCTAATTGTGTGGTTACATCATATAACCACTTATTTTCATTCTTGTGTGCACTATTCTCTTTCTATTATTGTAATCTTTGATTTGTTTGATTATTTATATCCATTATTTTGTGTATGAATGCACTTATATGATTGAGGCCATTATTTCAAACAGCTCACTTACCCAAATAGCCTACCTTTTATCTTTCATTGTTAGCCAATTTTGAACCTATGCTTAACCCAATTGTTCTTAATTTTAGCACACTACAAGCCTAAAGCGAAAAACAATAAATAACCCTTGTTTGGATCTTTGATTATCTTAGGCTAGTGAGAGTGTTTATCATTTGATTTTGGGGGAGTTGGGAACATTGGGTGAGGTAAGAGTGTGTTTTTGTATTTTTGTCAAAATTTTGAGAATTGGGTACATACTCATGTATTAATTAAATGTTAAACAATATGCATTGATGCTTTTGTATATATTTTAGTTTGAAAAAAAAAGAAAAAATAAAAAGAAAAAAATATATACAAAAAAATATAGAAAAATAGAGAAAGAAAAAGGAAAAGTAATAAAAAGGGGATAAAATGCCCCAAAGTAAAGTCAATAAAAATCAATGCATATGTGTGGTGATAAAAAAGAGAATGCATGAGTGTGTGAAGAGAGTGAAGAATGGGTAGTTAGGTTAGCTTCGAAATTGTATAGGTTGTCATAGGTTAGGTGGGAAGTTTAAGTCAATCAAAGATTCAAATCTCAAGCTCACTTGACCATATGCATCTTACCTTGACCCTAGCCCCATTACAACCGATGGATAAGTCTTCATGATATTTGTATGCAAGCATGAAATAATTGTTGATTGTTAGATAAAAAACAAATCTTGGAAAGCATGATTAGGGGAGAATTGAGCGAGTCAACCCTATACACTTGAGTGATTAGAGCAGATACACATTCGGTGAGGGTTCGATTGCTAAATTACATGTTTTCACCGATGATCATCTTTTCTTGCAAGTTTGTAAAATCTTTCAATAACTCAATTCAATTGTGGGTTTGCTTTGATTGCTATTGCATTAGCCCTTGTACTTGTATATGTATTCTTGGAAATTGATTTATTTTGACCAAGTAATTTCATTCATTTAGATAGATTGCATGTAGGTAGGTTGCATCTAGGTAGTTTCCATTGAATAAATGTTGATACCTTTTGTTTCTTTCTTGAGTTTAGCATGAGAACATGCTTAGTTTAAGTGTGGGGAGGTTTGATAAACCTCAATTTTGTGGTTTATCTTGTGCTTAATTTAGGGGATTTTATCACCTTTTCTCACATTTATTCAATGAAATAGCATGGTTTTGTAATTCTCTCTTAATTTGTGCTTAAGTGTAAAAACATGCTTTTTAGGTCCTTAAATTGGTGATTTTAATTCACCTTAATTCCATTCGATGCCTTGATGTGTTTGTTGAGTGATTTCAGGTTCATAAGGCAAGTATTGGAGGGAAGAAGTGAAGAGAAAAGCATGCAAAATGGAGAATTCATGGAAAAACAAGAATCGGGAATGCATACATCGACGCGCACGCGTGAAGATGAGGTCGCCCAGGCGACGCGTACGCATGACATGACGCATACGGTTGGGAAGGAAAATGCCAAGTGATGCGTACGCGTGACCCATGCGTATGCGTCACAGCTCGCACGTGACCTCATTAAAGTGAAAACGCTGAGGGCGATTTCTGAGCTGCCCAGGCCAAAATCCAACTGATTCCAGAGACTATTTCATGCAGAATTCAAGTTTGGGCAAAGGAGGGAGCAATTAGTTAGAGGATAGCATCATGTAGGTTAGTTTCTAGAGAGAGAATCTCCCTTTTCTCTCTAGAATTAGGATTCCTAGGGTACTTTGCATCTTAAATCTAGGTTTAATTCATTGTTTTCATCTTGTTTTCATCTCAATTTCTTGTTGTTACATCTATGTTCTCTTAGTTTTCTTGTCAATTTACCCTTTGATGTATCTTTTATGTTGATGTATTATTGTTGGATTTGGATTTCTTTTTAATGCAATTCATGTTTTATATTCCTTTGTTGTTTAATTGAGTTGTTGTTAATTCCTTGCAATTGGGTAGTGTAAATTTAATATTCTTGTTATCATTTTACCATTCTTATTGTCATTTTATCTTGCTTCCCTTTTATGCCTCCCAAGTGTTTGACAAAGTACTTGGAAGGATGTTAGAGTAGGTCTCTGAGCATTCTTGGCTTGGAAAGAGGAATTAGGCAATCTTGAGTCATTAATACCCAATTTAGATTGGTGATCTAGAGTTGTTGGCTAATATTGTTTCCATTAACACTAATCTTTTGCTAATTCAATTAGTCAGTTGATTAGGACTTTTGGAGTGAGATTAGCTAGTCTTATTTGACTTTCTCTCATGGAAGATAATTTTGCACCTTCTTCCATGTTGGAGATGACGAAATAAGATAAATTCTTGTTAATCATTGTATGACTAGTGACTAGGATAGAAAGTCTATATTCTCAATCCTTGCCATGAATGTCTCTCTTTTATTAATTGCTTCTTTAATTGTTTTCCTTACATTTCTTGGCATTTATTTTCTTGCCTTTTTACCAAATCAAACCCCCTGTATTCCCTCATAGCCAATAATCATTCACTTCATTGCAATTTCTTGTGAGACGACTCGAGGTTTAAATACTTCGGTTAATTCTTATTGGGTTTGTACTTGTGAGAACCAAAATATTTAAATTTGATGTGAGAATTGTTTGTTGGTTTAGAACTATGCTTACAACGAAGAAATTTCTTTTCTAAAAGAGAAATTTCTAGACCGACAATAATTCTACGTATCAGCAGCTCCTCAGAAGATGGCTCGGATGAAGATGCTGAGATCTGCTCCACTGGGATATCTTCCTCCAGTACAGGCTCTGAAATATGCTCCTCCATGGGCTCAGGCTTAGGGTCCGGCTGATCCGCAGGCTTATCACAATTAGAAAATGGATTAATACAAACTGATTTACAGACATATTTAGTCTTTATTACAGACGAATTTTTAGTTACCGACAAAATTACCGATGGATTTTGTCCCTCTGTAAAAGCCTTGACGAAAATTATTTACCAACCGATTTTTTTCCGTCGGAAAATTACCGATGGATTTTTACCAGTCACCGACGAATTTTTCCTCGGTAAATTCTCTAATCCATTTCCCTGAAGCGTCAAACTTTCCGATGGATTTTTCGTCGGTAATTAAAGACGGATTTTTCGAAAGATTTTCCGTCGGTAACTACAGACGGATTTTCTGACGAATTTTCCGTCGATAATTACAGACGAATTTTCCGTCGATAATTGGCAACATATTTTTCGACAGATTTTCTGTCTGTAATTTGAACCTTGGAAAATCATCTCACACTCTGAATACAGACAGAAAATCCGTCTGTAAATCCGTCAGTAAGATAAAATAGAATTTTTAAAAAAATTTTTCAATTACAAAATAAATTTGTTTTCATACAAAATAAATATAAATTTAATACAAATTTTTATCTAATTTGTATTCAAATATTTATAATATTTCAAAAAATAAACAAATTCATCGTATTATCAAACTAAAAGAAAAGTACTATTGATGAATCCATATTTGACGATGATTTTTTGTTAGAATTGAATGGATTTTCATCATATAAACTTGCACTTATTCCCTTGAATAGCATGCTTTTGAATTTTCCTTCCAAATTGTGCTTGATTATGAAAATATGCTTTTTTGTGCCTAATTTAATCTATTTTATTCCATTTTCCTTCCATTCAATGCCTTGATGTTGTTTGTGAGTAATTCCAGGTGTATAACGTAGGAATGGGTTGGAGAAAATGGAAGAAGAGCATGCAAAGTGGAGGAAACATGAAGAATCAAAGGAGATTAGTTCAAAGACGTGTGCGTGCGCACAGCGGCTTGTGTACGCACAGCTGCCCGATCAGAGCGCATGGATTGCTTCGAGCGCGTCGTGCATCCATTCAAGCATCGCCTAGTGTGCGTGCACACGGCTACTTGTGCGTCCGCACAGGTGTCCACACATGGCTTCATTAAAAGAGCATGTGACTCGCAATTTGGGGGCTTTGGAGGCCCATTTCTGAAGTCTTCTAGCTCATATTGGAGGGAAAATGAGGAACATAACATAACATATCATTAGTATAGTTTAGGAGTAGTAGTAGGAAGTTTTTAGTTAGTTTTTCTCTAAGTTTTTCATCATCTCTATTAGGGTTTATATTAGGATTTTACATTCAAGTGCCATTTCCATTTTTGATCTTGGATTTTGCTAGCTTTCCTTGTAAGTATTCTCTTGTTATTACTCTTTATAGTTACATTGTCATTACTCTTTCTTCTAATTCAAGTTATAGTTCAACTTTGCTTCTCTCTTGTAATTTTAATTTCTTGTTGATAAATTTGATGTTTGATGTTTGTTTCATGCTTTCTTGTGTTATTCTTGTTGATTGAGATCAATTGTTGCTTTTAGTTTCAAGCCTTTTCTCATTTTTTCCATGTTTAAGGTTTTTGCCTACCAAGTGTTTGACAAAATATCAAACATGATTTTAAGCTAAATTTTTGGTTCTTGGCTTGGGTAAAGTGAGCAATTGAGTTTCTAGAGTTGGAATGTCCAAAATTTATTTTCAATTCTTGGATTGTTAATTGTGCTTGTTCCCACTAACGCTGATTTGTTGCTAAGGCAATTAGCAAGCAATTTAGGATTTGTGGGTTAGGAACACTTATGCTCATTTAACTTACTTTCCGATGTAAGGGTTGATCAAGTGAGATTAATCCATCATAATTGTCATAGTTGTTGTTCCAATAAGGAAATGACCCTTAGCTTACTCCAAGCCAAGACTCTTTTTGATGCTTTCAATCTTTCATGCATTCTATGTTAATCTCTTTTATACTTTACTTGTTTATATTACATAGTCGGTTCTTTAATTTCTTCATTAGTTCAATCATTACAATTTTGTATGTTCTTTTATTGCTTTATATGTTCATTTCTTCATTGACAACCCCTTGATCACTACAACCGGATTTGCACACTCATTGTTCTAAAGTACTCCTTGGGGGACGACTCGGGAGTCAAATACTCTTGGTTTTGAAATAGTTTTGAATTGTGACACATCTTGTGAGTTTCCAATTTGATTGATGGCCAACTTGTTAGGTTAGGACTATACTTACAACGCTAATTCCATTTTGGATAATCAAGTCCCTAACCCGTGCAAATAGGTCGTTGTCAAATTTTGGCGCCGTTGCCAGGGAGTTCACTTTAAGTGCAATAAGTGCTACAATTTTGGTTGTTGTAAATATGTGAATAGTATAAATATTTGATTTTTGATTTGCTACGTAGCACTAATTGTAGATACTACGTTTCTCTTTAATTAGTCTTAGTAGTCGTTGATTGTTAAGTGGTTCTTGTTTACTTGCCTATTTTTGTTTTGCTTTTCATAATTGCATGGTTTTCATTGCCTCCTCAGTTGAATGACACGATCGCTTCTAAACCCGAGTTTGGCCACTTTTGATCTGGAAATTGAAAGAACTTTAACTCATATAAGGCAAGCTCGGCGCCGGCTAGCTTTTGTGGATAGTGAATCGGGCTCCCTTGAGGAGCACTCCAATTCACTATCACCACCAATCCGTGACTATCATTCTCCAATCAACAAGGAGACTCTATATTCATCTGTAGAGAGTACTGAATTCTCTTTGAGTGACTCAGGTGACACCGTCATGGCAGACCCACCTCGAAGAATCACCTTGAAGGAGGCCGGAGCTCCTGATCTTGACTTGCAACCGCTTCAAATATTGTATCCGGCTTTAGATCCAAATTTTGAGCTCAAGTCCGGCATGATAAACTTTCTCCCCAAATACAATGGACTACCTGGGGAAGATCCTCTGAAGCATCTAAAGGATTTCCAAGTTACATGTGCAACTGCGAGAAGACATGGGGCGGATGAAGCCGCAGTGTTGGTCTTCGCTTTCCCTTTCTCTTTGGAGGAAAAAGCGAAGGAGTGGTTTTATACTCAACCGGGTGAAGCTTTATCACACTCAACCCAAGAATGCCAAGGAGTTGGAGATTTTCCTCCTTGGTGAAGTTTCCAAGTGACAAATGAAGCCATGCAAGTCCAACTTAAGAGTCTAAACCAAAGTGCTCGGTGGGAGACACCCCACCATGGTAACATTGTTCCAATTTTATCTCTTGTTTATAGCCTTTTGAATTATTTGCTTTCTTGCAATATAATGAGTAGCATAGGTTTGGTTTGATGATTTTGATTTGAATAAGTTAAATTACTTGTGGACCATGAAATTGTGCTTGTTTGAATGATTTGGGGTTGGTATGTTGATGGGTAGGAACCTTAGTTTTGAAGAGAAAAGAATTTTCTGAAACAGGGCATTTGTGCGTACGCACCAAGCTGTGCGTGTGCACAAAACTATATTTTTCGCCACTTGTGCGGTCGCACGAACCTGTGCGTCCGCACACAACTTAATATGCCCTCTGGTCGCAGCGCCAGTACAGCTTATGCGTGCGTGCTGCCCTATTTTCTCTGATCTGTGCGTGCGCACAGTTGCGTGCGTAGGCACACATCCCCTCTCATACTTCATCTGTGCGGCCGCACAGACGTGTGCGCCCGCACACCAATTGCAGACCCCTCTGGTGGGAGCGAAGGAACAGCTTGTGCGCGTGCTCCACCTCCCCCATTTTTGGCCTCTGTGCGTGCGCACGGACCTGTGTGCGAACGCGCACATGATTCTGTCCTCAAGTTAGAAAAAAAACATGTCTGTGCGGTCGTACATCTTTGTGCGTCCGCACGTATTTATGCAACCTCTCTGGTTGCAGCGATCGCACGCTGTATGCGTTCGCACCCTTTCTAAGTTTTCGTCTTTGTGCGTCCACACAGGCCCCTGTGTGCCTACACACATCGCGTTCTGGGCGTTAACAGGGAAACCTGCCCTGTTGAGAGGCAGCTCCTCTCTTTTCTTTTTTCTCCATAGCTGCTCTCTCTCTCTTCTTTGCCCAGCTCCGCCGGTTCCTACCGCCGGCCACCGCCGCCGTTAGCCCACCGCCGGCGACATTTCTCTCTCTCTTTCTCTTACTCCTCTTCTCTTTTCTTTCTTTCTTTCTTTCCCTTCTCTTTTCTCTATCCACCACCGGAGAGTTCTCTCTTCCGGTGCTTCTTTTTTCGGCGAACCCAAACGCCGTGATTTCGCAGTGGCTATAAGGAGTGCCATTGTTCCTCCATAGTTCTTGTCCTTTTCAACCTTTATATCTTAGGTTCTTGCTTTTCCTTTCTATTTATGTTAATATTTTTGCAATTGCTTTCATTTTTTTTATGTTGCTTAGACTTAATTAGCTGCTTTCTTTATTGTTTCTTTGTATTGCAAAGTGTTGTTGCTTGATTGTTGGGTTGGTTATAATCAAATTTGAGCTTAATTGTGATGAACTTGCACGTTGCATACCACATGTTCGATAAAATGCCTCAATGAATATTTTGTTTGATTCATATGACTTGGCCATCATATGTGTTCAATTTATCTCTTGTTAGGCATATTGTATGAATGATGCAACTTCTATTATGACTTTTGATGGTAGAAAATTGAAATCGCCAATGCATTTTCTTGTTTGTTGATGTGAAATTTTGGTTGTAAATGCATTGTGTTGGTGTAATCTAAGTTTCATTGTTCATCTTAGAATTGATATTGAGTAACCACTTTACAAATGTTCAACTTGTGATGATGTCTTGATCAAACATCTTTTGGCTTCCAATTAAGAACATTGTATGTGTGATTACCACTTTTTGAGGATGAACAATGGACAATTCCCTATTGGTGCTTGCTTGAAGTTGCTTTCATTTCTCTGTTTTATATTTGCAACTTGAGCACTAAATCGTGAAGCTTTGAACTGTACATTGCCTTAAGGGTGTGATTGCCATGATATCCGACCGGTGTGTGTGTTCCAACCGCACGCAACATTGGAATATACACACCGTGTTTTTTGTTGATCACAGTACTTCTATAAGCTCTTTTAACCTTGTTCGTGCTTCCTTAATGATTTTACTTTATTGTTGCCCTATGATCTCGAAATTCTTTTATTTGTATTTTTAGGATGAGGAAGAAGGGTAAGGCACCGGTTGAGCAAACTACCGTTCGCTCTCCTGATATTTGGTGGGATCGTCAAGGGGATAAACCGAACACCTTGGTTAACCGAAGAGCCGACTCTCAATACAAGGCTATTGAAAAGTGTACAATCCATTGGGAGCGGCCGTTGAAAGTTCCAAGCCAATACAAGGCGACTATTCACCAAAGGATTACCTCGCTTCATTGGAAGTTTCTCGAGCAAGAACCCATTGAACTCAATGAGACTATGGTGCGGAAATTTTATGCGAACTACCAAGCTTGGAAAGCGAAGTCAGTCTTCCTCCGGGGAAAGATGTTGGATACATCCAATCAAGCTCTAGAAGCTATTCTGAACATCCTTCACATTCCACTTGAGAAAGATGAATATTCCAAGATAAAAGTGGATGTCTTCAAAGGAAGAGTATCTCTTACTCCCATTCTTGAGAGAATAGGCCGTCCTGGTGCATCTTGGGAGTATAGCAAGGGGAGGAATTCTGTTCCCACTAGTATTGCATACTCTGATTTGACTGCTGAAGCTCGTATATGGCATCAGATTGTGGCGGACTACATCATCCCAAGCACCCACACTATCCATGTGAGATTTAGAACTGCTTTGCTACTTTGGGCTATTATGCAAGGGAAGCATATAGCCATCTTGCCTTTATTGCGCAAATCGATTTGAAAATTGGTTGAGAAGAAGAATATCAACATTCCATTTCCGTCGATGGTGATGCGCTTAGCAAACGCAGCGGGGGTAGAGAGGCGACCAATGGACATTATGTTTCGGATTCCTAGAGGCAACAAGTTCATTCCGAGGGGTGATTTGGAAAGATCAACAAACATTACACCCTCCGAGAGGAAGACACCTACAGCACCACCATCAACTCTACCAACTTCATCAACTGCTTTACCCTTTCTTCGACCTCTTCTGGATCTATTCCGAGACATCTTGCATGATATCCACCATATGGAGCATTTGGAGCACAAATATTTTGAGTGGATAGCGGCAAAGCTAGAAGGAAGAGACCCCGGCCCGATTCCTAGAGCTTCATCCGAGCTAGCTGGGGAGGAGCATGATGCAGTTGACCATCCCACTCCTGGGTCCACCAGCTGAAGGTGGCCCCTCTTAATCCTCCCGGATCGTGAGCATGCACAGAGGACCATGCACAAATTAAGTGTGGGGGAAGATCGATGACTTCAAAGGGGTAAAAATTTTTCTCTTAAAGACACTTTGCAATGTTTCTTGTAGTACTTTTTCTTCATTTTGAGTAGCTTTATTTCTATTGCATCTTGTTTGGTTTGCTGTAAATATTTCTTTATCGTTTATGAATATTTAATAGTTAATATTTGCATGTTGCATGATAGAATGAATAAGTTGGTAAAACAGCAAGGAATTTCCAAGAAACCTTTTCTAGGGGCATACCATTGACTGAATTGAAGAGAAATTGTGTTTACCAACTTGCTTGGAGTATTTTGTTTGTAGAACATAGAAACGAGCTAGAACAACATACCTTGTGAGATTTGAGATTTAATAGATGGTTGCACTTTTCAGCCATAATGTTGTTCTTGTGTGTGATTATACTCCTTTTTTATTGTTATCATTGATTTGCATGATTCTTTATGTCCTGTATTTGTGTTTGGATGCATTTAGCATGATTGAGGCCATCTTTGATGATAAACTCACTAACCTATATGGCCAACCCTTGCATTCACCTTTGGGAACCCCTTTGAGCCTATGAATCCCATTTTGTTCTGATGATAGCACATTACTCCCCTTAAGCGAAAAACCATTGATGTCCCTGAATTACTCTTTGATTAGTTTGGGTGGATTAGTGTATAAATTCTAAGTGTGGGGGAAATTTTGGGAAGCGTTGGTGATAAAGGCATGAACTCTTTGTGAAAGAATTTTTTGGGTAGTTAGGTAATGCTCATGCATTTCACTAATTAAAACATATGTATTCATAGTCATAAAAAAAAAACTTGTGCATAACAAAGTATGAAATAAAAGAGTAAATAAATGATGCATATGCCATGTTTGAAAAGAAAATGTATGAGTGAATTGAGATAGAAAAAAAGAAGATGGGTAGAAAGGTTGTATTGTTATGTGTACATAGGTGATGTAGGATTAGGTGGATACTCAAGCTAATCAAAGAACTAATTCTTTAAGTCCACTTAACCATAATTCATCCTACCTAAACCCTAGCCCTATTACATCCCTCTAAAGACCTCATGATACTTGCTATTCATGCATTAAATACTAGTTTATTGTTAGATGACTTGCAAATCTTTGAAAAGCATGATAAAAGGAGAATTGAGTGGTTAAACCCTAAACACTGAGCGAATTGAGTGGATACACATCCGGTGAGGGGTTCGATCGCTCAATTCTATGTTCTTACGTCTCATATTGCATCCCCTTCCAAGTTGTTTAATTGGATAGTGTTGATAACTTCAATTCAATTCTTTGGACATTGATCTTAATGCATGAACTCTTTGCATTGGCCCTAAAGTTTTCTTGTGATGGATTGGAATTTTATGGTTTGTTTTTACCAACTCTCATCATAGTACATATTGGTGATTAGTTTTAGGATAGTTGCATGCATTTAAGTAGTATATAGCATAGGTCATTTTCCCTTTCATATATCTCCTTTGCGTATGTTTAGCATGAGGACATGCTAATGTTTAAGTGTGGGGGAATTGATGAATCCATATTTGATGATGATTTTTGGTTAGAATTGAATGGATTTTCATCATATAAACTTGCACTTATTCCCTTGAATAGCATGCTTTTGAATTTTCCTTCCAAATTGCGCTTGATTATGAAAATATGCTCTTTTGTGCCTAATTTGATCTATTTTATTCCATTTGCCTTCCATTCAATGCCTTGATGTTGTTTGTGAGTGATTCCAGGTGTATAAGGTAGGAATGGGTTGGAGAAAATGGAAGAAGAGCATGCAAAGTGGAGGAAACATGAAGAATCAAAGGAGATGAGTTCAGAGACGTGTGCGTGCGCACGGCTACTTGTGCGTATGCACAGGACGGGATTTCTTGCAAGGTGTGCGGATGCACGCATCTGTGCGTCCGCATAGGTGTCCGCATATGGCTTCATTAAAAGAGCACATGACTCGCGATTTGGGGGATTTGGAGGTCCATTTCTGAAGTCTTCTAGCTCATATTGGAGGGAAAATGAGGAACATAACATAGCATATCATTAGTATAGTTTAGGAGTAGTAGTAGGAAGTTTTTAGTTAGTTTTTCTCTTAAGTTTTTCATCATCTCTATTAGGGTTTATATTAGGGTTTTATATTCAAGTGCCATTTTCATTTTTGATCTTGGATTTTGTTAGCTTTCATTGTAAGTATTCTCTTGTTATTACTCTTTATAGTTACATTGTCATTACTCTTTCTTCTAATTCAAGTTATAGTTCAACTTTACTTCTCTCTTGCAATTTTAATTTCTTGTTGATGAATTTGATTTTTGGTGTTTGTTTCATGCTTTCTTGTATTATTCTTGTTGATTGAGATCAATTGTTGCTTTTAGTTTCAAGCCTTTTCTCATTTTTTTCATGTTTAAGGTTTTTGCCCACCAACTGTTTGACAAAATGTCAAACATGGTTTTAGGCTAAATTTTTAGTTCTTAGCTTGGGTAAAGTGAGCAATTGGGTTTCTTGAGTTGGACTATCCAACATTTAGTTTCAATTCTTAGATTGTTAATTATTCTTGTTCCCACTAACGCTAATTTGTTGCTAAGGCAATTAGCAAATAATTTAGGATTTGTGGGTTGGGAACACTTATGCTCATTTAACTTACTTTCCGATGTGAGGGTTGATCAAGTGAGATTAATCCATCATAATTGTCATAATTGTGGTTAAGGAAAGGACCCTTAGCTCACTCCAAGCCAAGACTCTTTTTGATGCTTTCAATCTTTCATACACTTCTATGTTAATCTCTTTTATACTTTACTTGTTTATATTACATAGTCGGTTCTTTAATTTCTTCATTAGTTCAATCATTACAATTTTGCATGTTCTTTTATTGCTTTATATGTTCATTTCTTCATTGACAATCCCTTGATCACTACAACCGGATTTGCACACTCATTGTCCTAAAGTACTCCTTGGGAGACGACTCAGGAGTCAAATACTCTCGGTTTTGAATTAGTTTTGAATTGTGACTCATCTTGTGAGTTTCCAATTTGATTGATTGCCAACTTGTTGGGTTACGACTATACTTACAACGCTAATTCCATTTTGGATAATCAAGTCCCTAACCCGTGCAAATAGGCCGTTGTCAACTATAAACAAGCAAGTCAATATAATTCAAAACATAAGCAAAGTGTATTGATCATCAACTATAATTTCCAGTATATTATTCAACCATACTAAAACTATCAGCTATAGTCTTCAGTGTCATCTTCATCCTCATCATCATCATAGTCCTCATCCGAAGAGATTGAGGGTGGCGGTGGTAGTGGAACAGCACTAGAACTAGTTGATGCTCTAACCTGCTCATAATAGTTAACATAAGCCTCATTCCATCTCTTCTGTTTCAGCTTTTCCTTCTTCGAGAATACTCACTATCTTCGAGAATGGTTCACAGCACCAATTGCCCTGTCATAAAAACATATTAGCAAGATTTCAATGCTCAAGGTAATCATCACAGATTGAGATAGGACAGCAAACCTGGCCTGCTGTTTTGAAGCAAAATTGGAAACTGGCCTCCCATTTGTCAGGCCTGAATTTTGGGCATTGTTCATACTGGTTCGGTCCAGGGTTACACCATTGCCAACAGCTAATTGTACACCAGACTGAACAGATGGGCCATCTTTTTCCCGAGAATCCTTAGACTTGGTCAAAATTTTAACATTTGAAAGGCTTCCTGCAACACCAAAGCATGCACCATTTGAATGCTGATGCTGCATTACTGATAATTTTAGAGGATCATCACCCATATTCGAAGAGATAACAGCATAATCCTGAAAAGACTTATCAGTTTTGATATTTTTGGAGTCAACTGAAGGAACTTTCTTCAGGCGATAAGTGTTAGCCATTGGTGTAACAGCCACAGTAGGCATATATGAAGAATGAGGGGATGATGTTGCAGCTACTGCAGCAACTTTGGCAACAGCGGCATTGGCAGCTACCATTTTTTGTGCTCCTTAGCGAAGCTGAATATAGTCACCCTCAATCATAAATAACTGAAATGATCATAACAAAAATCTGTCAGCCTGTATGTAAAGTAGATTATACGCCACTATGCTGGACAAGTCAAATAAAGTTTTGGAATGCCAGAACTTTTGACAGAATTTATTTGCACGTGTTTTGCTCCATGGTTAGTGTAATTTATTCATCCAACCACACTTGAATCTAACTGAATTCTGTCAAATTCTGGCTGATTATTTCTAGCTGCAAGGAATTTAATACTTATGTGCTTACTTCAGGATGGCTAGCAACAAAATCATCCAGCTTTCCATACTTTTTTCTTGTAATCATGCCAGTGCAGAGGAGCAAGCATTTTACCCAGTCTGTTAGGGAGCTGTGTTTTAAACATAAATGCAATTTTCATCAGGATAGAAAACCAAACATATAACATTTAAAAGTCATGATTATTGTTCACTAACTGTTGAACTGATTCGAATCTGGCCACCAACTGGAATAGTGCGAACAATACTAGCCAGCAATGATCTTTCATCAAGAAGAGGACTTTCCATAGGCTTTGCAATTGTAGTTGATACTGTCTGGCCAGTGGAGGGGAATGCTTCAGGCAAGACTTAATCAGTGATGTTGCTATGTACCATATCATTATGAACTGCATGGACTGTGACAGGTGATGCATTTCCAGCAGAACTTGCTGCCTCTACCAACAATACTTGGTCATGTCCCTCACCAGGTAAGTCACAGAATTCTTATCCTACACAGTAGAAAAAGTTGGCTTTAATTTCCTCATCTACAACAGTATCTTGCACAAAGACATCTTCACATAATTGCAATCGAAATCAAATAACAATGACTTGCTTTAAATATATCCTTAGGTTTGACAAACAGAATTTGAACGCAGCTCAAACAAGAAATGTATCGTCTAACCTTAATTTCACCATTAGAGTCAACAGAGTTCAATCTTAAGGCATCGGAGAACTGTGACGAAATTTGTCGTAAGCTATGGTCTTGTTGGGTAGCAACATGTTGGCCTTATCAAATGACTGAAGAACCTTCAAAAAGTTCACACTAATTGTCAGTATTTTACAGAACTCATGATGCAAAGTAAATAACAAATTTCACTTCTAGCAAACCTGTGTTTCCGCAGTAGAAGATGAAATTACAGATTGAGTCTCCTCATTTTGGTGGATGTGAGCATCTAAATAGTCTCCATGAAGAGCTTGTCCATTAATGGGCATTTCATAATTAAACTTAGCGTCAGATCTCATCATACTCTGATCAGTTTGGGACGCAGAAGGATCATCCTGCATTGATACCTGTGAACCCCCCGAGACAGCCTGCAGGAACAAATACACCCGTAAAGCCAAGAGCTAAAACTACAAATGACCAAATATTTGGATTGGTCAATACCTGTTGATTTTTCCATTGCTGCATAGGTGACAATGCTGCCAGTGGGTGAAAGTGGCTAACATGTGATTGAGGAACTTGTGATGCAACTGAATTTGGCACTCCTTGTTGATGCATGACAAACGGATGTAATGCAGTCACTTGGCCGGGTGGAAGGTATGAAGGTGGCACAAGTAGGGAGGATGGAGCCATAGCGACACCAGCAACATGATCAGTCTACAATATAAATCCATCAGAAAATCAAATGTCAAAAGCGAAATATTATTACAGTTCCATTTTCATGCCAACCGCTATTGTGAAAACGTGTTATCTATCATCTATCATACTCTTAACATTCAATAGACAAGAGAGCATACATGTTCATCAGTCAACAAAAGTTTAAGCCTCCTGATAGACATAGCATTAAAAGAAATGTCTGATATATAGAATATTTCAATTGAAACAATCACATATCAAAGATCAACTTATTCTGCAGATGAAAAGGAAGTAAATAACTAGTAGTTTAAAGCTAGAAATTTTGGCATCCAACCTGGACCAAAGCATTGCCACTAGATGCAAATGGAGGAATATTATCTGAGCTTTCATTTGGAATAAGACCATTATTTCCACCTGAAGCATTGCTTCCATTCAAGTCGAATTGGTTTCCGTTTTCCTGTCCAAACTGAGTTACATTCTTTTCTGAATTCATTTGGGACATTTGTGAGTCCTCGTGGTAAGTGCCACTCCTCTCCCTTGCATTAGCTAGCTCAAGCTGTAGCTGCTGGATAGCATGCAAATGAAGTGTTTCCATCTCCGCAAACTAGTGCCACCAACCCAAAAACAAAAGTAACATACCAAATTATTTAAAGTGAATAAACATGGACCTAAAAGCGAAGAAACTACTATAAATAGAGAATATTGAAAGAATAAAAATCTTCTGTCTTAGCAATGCCTGCTAATGCCATAATGCATATACACCAAAACCAAACCAAAAAAGTATAAATTAAATAGTAAAGATGCATCTCATCAATGTCAATCTGAATAAACAAAAATTAGCGAGAACCATGTAATTATCATACTAATAACTACATCATAATCAAGAAAAGCCAAACCATGTAATTATCATAAACAATTGATGAAAATCACCTGATGAAATCCAGAAATCAACTTCAGACAGCTGGTTTCATAACACCTAAAATTTCCACAAGTAGGAAGAGTGAGTATGAGTTTGTGTCTAATCCAACTAAAGAAAGAATAGTGCTTACCAGTTTTCTAGGAGTTGAGCAGGTATTTCCACGAAGTCGGGATCAACACGTAGTCCAGAAAATCTTGCAAACGAGGAGCGGTTGCAAATTTGTTGAATCTAAACATTTTATGAAAAGACTTCAGAGTTATACGTAAAAAATCAAATAAACCAAGCTACGCATACTACATCTGGCACCATCAACAGAAAAAAAATTACCATTGAAAATTCAAACTACAGACTTGAAAGAGCAATAACTAATCATAAAAATCCAGAAATTTTCACTCAAAATCAGAACATATCTTGATCAAAAGCAGAGCATGGCAGAAATGATTAAAAAATCCATTTCCATCAAGTCCATACCCCCTATTGTTGAATTAATATGCTTGTGAAGACACTTGCAAAGAAAAGCTTTTGGGTTAACTAGGCTAAAAATAATATCCGGAGAAGCTAATTACTTTAGGATACAAGTCAATTAATATAAACTAAAAACTAAGCTAACTCATTTATATGTTACATTGTTTCCGAGAGCATGTGTCATAAGAGAGAACCCTTTTTTCTTTTCATTTTAAGGCAGGACATTGGATAACCAGCAGGATTGGAACAATGTAGTACTGGACTATAATCAGGGAGGGTCTATTATTAGGACTATAATCAGGGAGGGTCTATCTATGGTATACTCAGCCTCATAATTTTATCTTTCATTCCTTGCCGTAGAAGTGCCAATGAAGCAAGACCAACAGCAAAACAAAATCCTTTGAAGCAAAACAGAACAAATATTTATGTTAGAAACAGAGAAATTCCTTTGAAGGAACCAACACTTTGATCCCAAATTAATTAAAGAGGAATGCAGAGAAATAAGGAATTAAAAGGGGAATTGCCCAAAGAATTGAAGAGAGTGAAAAGTGGGAAAAACAAATAAGGAACGAAATAAAAAATAAAAAAGAGGAATAACAGATTGGGATAGCCAAAATTAGGAGAAAGCGAAAATAGAGGGAATAAGAAAAAGAGAAAAAGGAATGAACCTCACCTTAACTAAACTGAATAGATGGTTGCAAATGGTTGTGAAAGTAAGATTGATAATGTTGTTGCTAGAGTTTGTTGGTTTGTTTAGTGTGTAATGGTTTCGATTGTTGCAAAGAACGAAAGGAAGGGATGAATGCAGTAATTCCTGAAGCCATACCTGAACAAATAAAGTTGCAATCAGATAGTGTAATGGCGCTTTTTGCCTTTGTGCCTTATATGAGAGATGCTAAACTCATTGATGCGCATAATCTTTAGTGTATTCTTCTTGATAGAAGAGTGCCATTGTGAATCGACTCCTGAGCTGCCTTTGCAGCAGCTAACTCCATCTCCAAGTTTGAAATAGTTTTGTCCAATGTTCTACATTCAACACAATCAGATAAGCCTTGAAATGAAAATTTAGCAACACACAACACAACGCAACAGCATCATGGTATAGAACTATGATAACCCCAATATTATTGACCTCATCTTGATTAGTGCATCTTTGATAAGAGTTATATTTTTTCTTTTCATAATCAAACAGAATATCTTAATACTTGACCCTTTATCTTATCCCTATCCTTATCAAACTGGCTACATCATTACATGAAATCCACCCTGTTGTAAGAAAATACCACTAGTTTCTATTCAAATGAAAAAGTCCTTAAGCGTCCACTATATAGGGCATTAGCAGTGTGACCAACAAGTGGAGAGACATCTTCCTTTCCCATATATTCAATTATATAGTTTATGTAAGGTACCACCAAAGTTCATTTTGGTAGAAAATAAGAAGCTGCGAATGGTATAAGAGTTTACTTCTTTTTCTTAGAGTTTCCTATTCCTACTGCTATTTCATCAAGGCAATGATGGCAGTCAACAAAGTTAGCAAACACTAAATATAGCAAATTAAAACCAAAGCATTACAAACGTCTATGAGATTACCTGTGTACTTGGAGCTATACATAAATGCTATTACTGGAATAGCTAGAGGAAGAGTCAACTGGAATATCATGCAAATTGAATGTCATTATAATTTCTGTAACCAACTAAAAGACAGAATTTAGATGAAAACTGGGTAGAAGATGTCCAAGTATGAATAAATCGAAAATCAAATAATACAATTTCTCAAATACAATCTTTTTCTTCTAAATAAAATTTCAAATAAATTCTTAAGGTTTATAACAAAATTTTGGCAGCACCTCCCCTAAAATTCGGACTCTGCCACTCTTCTCGGGTTCCATGCAAACTATTTCCCACACTTTTTTCAAATCATTTCCAATAAATCAAATTGGCAACTTTTAATATTTTCAAATTATCCTACCATAATCCAGAAATTACAATCATCACAATCATCAGAATAACTCAATTCCTTTCCTGGCGGCACTTAAACCCTCCAAACCTCAAACTTACCACAAATATCAATATAAATTCAATCAACAAGTAATCACGACATCAATTCACTTATCAAATGCCAATTTAACCGGTGAAAATTTACCAAAATCCTACCTTCATACAAAATCAAAATATGCAAAACTCTGGAGGAGCCTTCTGACCAGGCTGCTGAAGAAAAAAAATATCCGGAATCCTCCGTACTTCCTAGAACTTCAGTTGGCCAAAATCAAGGAGTAGGAGAGCTACGTCACTGTTGACTTTCACCGGACAAAAGTAACGCCAACACGTAGAAGAGGAGGATACGAACACTTTTATCGGATTAGATTTTTTATTAGAGTTACGGATCGCAAGAAATCGAAGTCGAAAATTCAGTGGAAGTTACGTTCTCTAGCTCTCTCTCTCTCCCTCACTCTTCTCTCTTCTCACTTCTCACTTCTCACTGTTTGCATGCAAATGAGATTAATCTCATGATATATATATATAACTTAGGAACTTTACATATATAGCAGTAATAGTAATGATAATAATGTTCTGATGATGATGTTGTATAAAATTAAATATATATGAGTTACTAATATAAATGACATTAGTAACTTAGAAATGTAAAGATATTTGATAGAGCTTTAGTAACTCAACTCTAAGCTCATCAAGAAATAACAATAATTAATTTTTTATCGGACTTGATAGTAATATTAATATTATTATCTAGGCTCTATTATACTTAGAGCAAGTAAAATAAATAAATAACATAATAATAAAATTATATTACCATTTATTTTACTTCAGGGTTCGAAGTCGACTCGTCAAAATAAAATTAATTGCTTTAAAATATTATTTTAAGAAAAACTCACATTAGTGCAAATTAGAGTTGTTACATTCTACCTTCCTAAAAGAAAATATTGCCCTCTGTTGATCGAAAAATTATTTTCGATCAGAAATAGTCAAATCGATAAATATCAAGTATGGGTTTTCGAGAAATTGTGCTTAGGAGGCTAAGTTTGGGAGTTGCTGACGCGGAAATTGTTTCCAATTACTTTGTTGAAATCGAAGAAGCTAAGTCGAAAGGGAAATTCGATTTGAAGGAGGACTTTCGGAGATTTAGTCGAATGGTCAAAGAAGCGAGAAGGTTAGTGGATAATTAATCACATGGGGAATATCTATAATCGTGTAGCGGGAACAGTTACCAAAGACGGTTGTGTTTCAAAATTGTAATTTATTTTAATTATAATTGATTGTAATTAATGTGATTCAATTTACCGTTATGTAAGGTTAGCTTATAAATACTAGGAAATTTCAGTAAAAAGGGGTTGAAACTTTTACTCAGAAAAATACTCAAGCACACTCACATCCCAGAAATTCCTGAGTCTGCAATCGAGTAACTTTTCTGTAGGGTTCCTTCCACCTTCTTTATTCTTTTAATTTATTCTCCTGTAAATTTAACATTTCAATTGATTTTATCTATTAAGTGTTCCTTATTTTATTGTTCAATTTACTTTTGTGCATTTAAATTTTACATGTGGAAGTCCTTTGCTTCAAACGAAGGCAATTTATTGTTTTCCTTTAATTTCTTTGAAAAAATTATTGATTTAGTTTACAAAACTTTAATTTCTAAATTTTATTTGTCAATTCATAAATTTATTTTATTTTAATTTTCAAATTTAGTCTAATCGAAGACACTTTGATGCACTTCTAGAAAACTGGTACTCGCACAGAGGAGTAGGTTTCGCTCCCAGATCACTAGATATCGAACCACCATCGATTTGCTAAAAATCGACAAAATGTGCTTAGGAGGCTAAGTTTGGGAGTTGCTGACGCGGAAATTGTTTCCAATTACTTTGTCGAAATCGAAGAAGCTAAGTCGAAAGGGAGATTCGATTTGAAGGAGGACTTTCGGAGATTTAGTCGAGTGGTCAAAGAAGTGAGAAGGTTAGTGGATAATTAATCACATGGGGAATATCTATAATCGTGTAGCGGGAACAGTTACCAAGGGCAGTTGTGTTTCAAAATTATAATTTATTTTAATTATAATTAATTGTAATTAATGTGATTCAATTTACCGTTATGTAAGGTTAGCTTATAAATACTAGGAAAATTCAGTAAAAAGCGGTTGGAACTTTTACTCACAAAAACACTCAAGCACACTCACATCCCAGGGAATTCCTGAGTCTGCAATCGAGTAACTTTTCTGTAGGGTTCCTTCCACCTTCTTTATTCTTTCAATTTATTCTCCTGTAAATTTAACATTTCAATTGATTTTATCTATTAAGTGTTCTTTATTTTTTTGTTCAATTTACTTTTCTGCGTTTAAATTTTACATGTGGAAGTCATTTGCTTCAAACGAAGGCAATTTATTATTTTTCTTTAATTTCTTTGAAAAAATTGTTGATTTAGTTTACAAAACTTTAATTTCTGAATTTTATTTGTCAATTCATAAATTTATTTTATTTTAATTTTTAAATTTAGTCTAGTCGAAGACACTTTGATGCACTTCTTGAAAACTGGTACTCACACAGAGGAGTAGGTTTCGCTCCCAGATAACTAGATGTCGAACCACCATCGATTTGCTAAAAATCGACAAAACAAATTGGCACGCCCAGTGGGACAGTTTTTAAGTTGAAGTGTGTCAAAAATAACTACTTTCCAGTAATTTCTTAGTGTATGCGATTACGAAGTGGGAAGATCATTCACATGGCTGATGAATTATCAAATGTGAATGGTGGTTTTTCCACCAATGATAGTATACTGGTATCCGTACAACAAGCCGACGTGTCTTCACGTTCGGAAGGTGCAATCGGAACTGAAAGCATAGTCGTCACAACTATTCAAACTGAAAATGTTGGACGTAATACGCATCCACGTGGCCCTGCATCACCGTTTCAACCTCCATTAACCGCTGGTTGGCCCCCTTATGGTCTTCCTGCTGGTTACACCCCACCGGTGGGTGGGTTTGTCCCGCCTATCCATTTTGGGAATGCAAATGGAGTAAATATTATGCAAAACCCACAACAACACTGAGTATTCTCGTGAATATCATGTGGGCTCCACTTCAAATGCTGTGAGTTCAATGGCAGCGTATCGACAACAAGTGGAGGAAAGTCATCATGACTTGGTTAATTTATTGACTCAGCAAATGACTACAATTCTGAATCCTATGATGGCCGATCATGAATCGAGATTCGAGCGTCTTGCTAGATAAGTCGAGAGGATCGCTCGAATCGTCGATTATGATGAAGGCGAAAGGCATAATGCTCGAGGAACTAATGATGGGATGGAAAATATCTTTCAAAATGAAAATCATGTTCCAAATCGAGAAAATCCTCACATAGTTCATCGACATGAGAATGCTGATCATATTTTACATGGATTGCGTGCTGATCGTTATCAGGTCACCCGAATTATAGAAGAAGTGTTAAATCGGGTTGGATTGAATGTTGGTTTTATGAATCAGCCACATTTTTTCTCGGCTTTTTCCCAAGTAGTTCAAATGGCTGAAGTGCCAAGAGGGGTAAAAAATCCGATAATAACTACAAAATTTGCTGGAGAAGTCGGAGAATCAACAACTGAACATGTTGCTTGTTATTTGGTCGAGATTGGAAACTTAGCAAATGATGAAAATTTGAAAATGAAATTTTTTCCGTCGTCATTGATGAAGAATGCATTTACATGGTTTTCGAATCTTAGACCAAATTCGATTACAACATGGAATCAGTTGGAAACTGCTTTTCACGCTCAGTTTTATCGAGGGAAAATGAACGTAGCAGTTACCGATTTAGTAGCTTTGAAACATGAAGATGGTGAAACCATTGATGATTATTTAATACGTTTCAAAAATGCTAGGAGTAGGTGCTATGTCACATTGCCTGAAAATGAGGTAGTTAAAATAGCAGCTATGGGGTTAGGATTCTATATGCGCAGAAAGTTGTTTAATGTGCATATTCCTGATTTGGCTCATTTGGCTGAAAAGGTTCGGCAAACTGAGTTAATGAAAAAGGAAAAAAAAAAACATAGAACCGAACAGAGGTCGAAGAGTAAACCATTTACTCGAAAAGAGAAGGTTGCTTATGTAACCATGGAGTCCTCAGAGGAAGAAATTGATTTCGAAACAAAAGTCGATTTGGCCGAACTTAAGAAGGGCCCTCCATATGTTTGTTCTTTGTTGAAAAAACTCCCTGGTAGTGAAAAGTCGAATGATTCAAAACTTAAAAGTGGAAAGAAATATAGTTTTGATATTTTAAAATCTGATAAGATTTTCGATGTGTTGCTTAAAGATAAACAATTGGTTTTTCCTGAGGTTAGAACATTACTTTCCTTGAAGGATTTGAAAGGAAAGCCTTACTACAAATTTCATCAACCAACAAGTCATTCGACTAACAGTTGTGTTCGTTTCAGGGATTTGATTCAGGAGGCAATAATGGAAGGACGTTTGAAATTTGATGATGGCAAAAAGGAAATGAAGGTTGATGTAGATCCCTTCGAAACTGATGCCAGTTATGTGGAACCCTGTTTTGGAGTGAATATGGTGGGGATGTCTTATGATTTTGATGTGGCTCTTGATGATTTTGAGTCACAAGTAAGAGTTGTGTACTCTAGAACAGGGGATGGTTTGTTGGACTTCTTGGTTCAGCAAAAAATCAAATACCGGGATGTATCTCTATGTCCACGGTGTAACGCTGTTTTTGATGCTGAAGCGGCGGCAATCTTTAAAAAGGAAAGAATGAAGAAAGAATTGACCCACAGGGAGGAACAAGCATATCAGAGACAACCAATTCGACGTGTAGAAGCTTCTAGTTCAAAAATTCCTCTACATGATGTGGATACACCTTTGAGCCGATCTCAGGATATTGGTGTTCAGTGGATCAGAAACTGTCAAGAGTTTCAAAGGCGTGATCACTTATATCGACGCAATCCTCAATGGGGACATAGAGCGCCGTCTTGAAATCAGTATGCCGCTTTTCGAGGACGAGCCAGAGGATACCCGAGAGGAAGAGGAGGAAGGAAAAGTTTCCATCAGAATAAGAAACTTCAAATTGATACAGGGAAGGAAGCAAGCAAGGGGACAACTCCTTCGGTGCATTCCCGAATTGTCTTTCCTTCTGATAGAGAGACTTATCTTAAAGAGATTCCATCACCAGCCAAGACGAACAAAGGGAAGGCAATTGCTCAGTCTTCTGGGGTAGATAAACATAAAGACGTTGATGTCGATGAGGAATACTTCGACGAAAGAGATGATGACATGGTGGGGACGATTTCAATAATCCCTACCGAGTACCTTGGGGAGTGTAAAGGTAATCCGGATGAGGATTACGATCAGGAAGACGAAGAAGCTTTTTCTTTTATTTTCATAGAAGATGAACCAGGTGTCTTCCTTCTCCCTACTGAAAAGCAAATGTCTCATTTGCGTCCTCTTCACATTGTTGCTATTGTGAATGGTTACAAGATAAACAAGGTACTAATTGATGGTGGGGGCAGCAATAAGTCTTTTGCCTGAAAGGATGCTAGAAAAAGTAGGGAAACATGTTAGTGAGTTGGTCCCTACGAATATTGATTTAACTGATTTTAGTGGGAATTCCACCCCAGCAAGAGGGTTGGTTACCTTAACTGTGAAGGTGGGGTCGTCGTAGAGACACTCAGTGTTTGTGGTGGTGCCATCGAAGGCAAGTTATAACGCCTTACTTGGGAGAGATTGGATTCATGGAGTAGGTGCAGTGCCATCTACGGTGCATCAAAGTGTGCTTCTATGGACTGAGGAAGGCAAGCCTGAAATTGTCAAAGCAGATTCGAGTCTTTATGTCGAATAAATGCATGCTGATTTTAGGATATATAATCGCAAGCTGAAGCCATTAAATGTTGATCAATCTCTGAATCCTTACAATTGTGAATGTTGTTATTTGACTTCGGAGGGACTGTCGGTGAAGTTGCACTACCCAGACATGCCCTATGAACCAACAGGTTGGGATTGTGATTCTTGAAGGCCTCGAAGACTGAACCATGGACCATGTTGAGGAAGTTTCTGATTACCTAGTAACTTTGCATAATTATTTAAATAATTTTCAAGCTTTAGAAAATAAAGATGATTCTTCTGATAAAGTTGAATCAGATAGGATTAATAGATTTGTTAGTAGTAATATGTTTGATTCGACACCTCTAGTCGAATGTAGTAATGATCTTTTTATTACTTGTAATGAAGTTAACGATATGAGTCGGACTGCTGATTTAATAGAAGAGGCTCATTGTTTAGAGAATAAAAGTTATGATGATTCAATCAAAGATCAAGTTTCTACTCTTTCTCATGATGTTATTGATTTTACTTTTGATTGTATTTATGATTTGGAACCTTTGGGATTTGAAAAATGTACAACTGAAGATGATCATTATAAGGGGTTTGAATCTCAAGATCCTTTAGAAGAAGTTAATTTGGGAACTCATGATGATGTTCGAATTACATATATTTGTAAAGATCTTATTGATCCTTTTCGAACTAATCTTATCAATTTGTTACATGAGTTTAAGGATTGTTTTGCATGGAACTACCATGAAATGCCTGGTCTTGATTGATTGTTAGTAGAACATTGATTAGCATTGAAACCTAATGCTCGACCCGTGAAACAAACCCCTAGACATTTTGCTCCTGAAATCAATGTGAAAATTAAGGAAGAGATAGAACGCTTGATTAAAGCCAAATTTATTCGAACCGCTCATTATGTAGAGTGGGTGTCGAATATAGTTCCAGTAATGAAGAAAAATGGAAAATTGAGGGTGTGTATCGATTTTCGAGATTTGAACAATGCTACTCCAAAGGATGAGTATTTCATGCCAATTGCAGATATGTTAATCGATTCTACAACAGAAAACGAAATCCTAAGCTTCATGGATGGTTATTCTGGATATAACCAAATTTTTATTGTGGAGGATGATGTGGCCAAAACTGCTTTCCGTTGTCCTGGGGCGTTAGGTACATATGAATGGGTGGTTATGCCTTTTGGTTTGAAAAATGCTGGAGCAACATATCAACGAGCAATGAATGCCATTTTTCATGAGTTTATTGGAAAATTTATGGAAGTATATATTGATGATGTAATGGTCAAATCCATTTCTATAAATCAACATATAGACCACTTAAGAAAAGCATTCTTGACTATGAGAAAAAAAAAGGATTGAAAATGAATCCTTTGAAGTGTGCTTTTGGTGTATCGGCAAAAAATTTCTTAGGCTTTGTCGTTCATAAAAAGGGGATAGCTATCGATAAGAATAAAGCAGATGCAATATTAGATTTGTCTGCACCCAAATCGAAAAAAGAAGTACAATCGTTTTTGGGGAAAATTAATTATCTTCGAAGGTTCATTT
>NC_029793.2:101554149-101567772 GCF_000816755.2 Arachis ipaensis
GCATCAAAGTGTGCTTCTATGGACTGAGGAAGGCAAGCCTGAAATTGTCAAAGCAGATTCGAATCTTTATGTCGAACAAATGCATGCCGATTTTAGGACATATAATCACAAGCTGAAGCCTTTAAATGTTGATCGATCTCTGAATCCTTACAATTGTGAAGGTTGTTATTTGACTTCGGAAGGACTGTCGGTGAAGTTGCGCTACCCAGACATGCCCTATGAACCAACAGGTTGGGATTGTGATTCTTGAAGGCCTCGAAGACTGAACCATGGACCATGTTGAGGAAGTTTCTGATTACCTAGTAACTTTGCATAATTATTTAAATAATTTTCAAGCTTTAGAAAATAAAGATGATTCTTCTGATAAAGTTGAATCAGATAGGATTAATAGATTTGTTAGTAGTAATATGTTTGATTCGACACCTCTAGTCGAATGTAGTAATGATCTACTTGTAATTTGTAATGAAGTTAACGATATGAGTCGGACTGCTGATTTAATAGAAGAGGCTCATTGTTTAGAGAATAAAAGTTATGATGCAAAGATCAAAGATCAAGTTTCTACTCTTTCTCATGATGTTATTGATTTTACTTTTGATTGTATTTATGATTTGGAACCTTTGGGATTTGAAAAATGTACAACTGAAGATGATCATTATAAGGGGTTTGAATCTCAAGATCCTTTAGAAGAAGTTAATTTGGGTACTCATGATGATGTTCGAATTACATATATTTGTAAAGATCTTATTAATCCTTTTCGAACTAATCTTATCGATTTGTTACATGAGTTTAAGGATTGTTTTGCATGGAACTACCATGAAATGCCTGGTCTTGATTGATTGTTAGTAGAACATTGATTAGCATTGAAACCTAATGCTCGACCCGTGAAACAAACCCCTAGACATTTTGCTCCTGAAATCAATGTGAAAATTAAGGAAGAGATAGAACGCTTGATTAAAGCCAAATTTATTCGAACCGCTCGTTATGTAGAGTGGGTGTCGAATATAGTTCCAGTGATGAAGAAAAATAGAAAATTGAGGGTGTGTATCGATTTTCGAGATTTGAACAATGCTACTCCAAAGGATGAGTATTTCATGCCAATTGCAGATATGTTAATCGATTCTACAACAGAAAACGAAATCCTAAGCTTCATGGATGGTTATTCTGGATATAACCAAATTTTTATTGTGGAGGATGATGTGGCCAAAACTGCTTTCCGTTGTCCTGGGGCGTTAGGTACATATGAATGGGTGGTTATGCCTTTTGGTTTGAAAAATGCTGGAGCAACATATCAACGAGCAATGAATGCCATTTTCCATGAGTTTATTGAAAAATTTATGGAAGTGTATATTGATGACGTAATGGTCAAATCCATTTCTGTAAATCAACATATAGACCACTTAAGAAAAGCATTCTTGACTATGAGGAAAAAAGGATTGAAAATGAATCCTTTGAAGTGTGCTTTTGGTGTATCGGCAAAAAATTTCTTAGGCTTTGTCGTTCATAAAAAGGGGATAGCTATCGATAAGAATAAAGCAGATGCAATATTAGATTTGTCTGCACCCAAATCGAAAAAAGAAGTACAATCGTTTTTGGGGAAAATTAATTATCTTCGAAGGTTCATTTTGAATCTTTCAGATCGAACTAGGGTGTTTGCGCCTCTAGTAAGATTAAAGAATGGTTCAAAATTTGAATGGACTACAGAACATTAGTCATCATTCAACTCGATCAAAACTTATTTGGCCAAAGCCCCGGTTATGGCGAATGTTCGTTGATGAGCGGATAATTTATACGCTTTTTGGCATTATTTTTAGTATATTTTTAGTAGGATCTAGTTATTTTTAGGGATATTTTTATTAGTTTTTATGCTAAATTCACATTTCTAGATATTACTATGATTTTGTGTGTTTTTCTGTGATTTCAGGTATTTTCTGGCTGAAATTGAGGGACTTGAGCAAAAATCAGATTCAGAGGTTGAAGAAGGACTGCTGATGCTGTTGGATTCTGACCTCCCTACACTCAAAGTGGATTTTCTGGAGCTACAGAACTCAAAATGGCGCACTTTCAATTGCGTTGGAAAGTATACATCTAGGGCTTTCCAGAAATGTATAATAGTTCATACTTTGGCCGAGTTTAGACGACGCAAATTGGCATTGAATGCCAGTTCTACGCTGCAGTCTGGAGTTAAACGCCAGAAACACGTCACGAACCAGAGTTGAACGCCAAAAACACGTTACAACTTGGCGTTCAACTCCAGAAAGAGCCTCTGCACGTGTAACATTCAAGCTCAGCCCAAGCACACACCAAGTGGGCCCCGGAAGTGGATTTATGCATCAATTACTTATCTCTATAAACCCTAGTAACTAGTTTAGTATAAATAGGACTTTTTACTATTGTATTAGACATCTTATGATCTTCGGATCATCTTATGATTTTTAGTTCATCTTTGGATCATATTGATCACGTTTTTGGGGCTGGCCTCTCGGCCATGCCTGAACCTTTCACTTATGTATTTTCAAACAGTAGAGTTTCTGCACTCTATAGATTAAAGTGTGGAGCTCTGCTATTCCTCATGATTTAATGCAAAGTACTACTATTTTCTATTCAATTCAACTTATTCCGCTTCTAAGATATTCATTCGCACTTCAACATGAATGTGATGAATGTGACAATCATCATCATTCCCTATGAACGTGTGCCTGACAACCACTTCCGTTCTACCTTTGATTGAATGAGTATCTCTTGATTGGATGAAGACAGCAGGAAAGCAGAAGTTCAGAGGGATGAAAGCATCTCTATACCTTTATCTGAAATTCTCACCAATGATATACATAAGTATTTCTATCTTTATTCTCTGTTTATTTATTATTATTTTCGAAAACTCCATAACCATTTTATATCCGCCTGACTGAGATCTACAAGATGACCATAGTTTGCTTCATACCATCAATCTCCGTGGGATCGACCCTTACTCACGTAAGATTTATTACTTGGACGACCCAGTGCACTTGCTGGTTAGTTGTATCGAAGTTGTGAATGAAAAATAATTTATTAAGGCGTGCGTACAGAGTTTTTGGTGCCGTTGCCTGAGATCATAATTTCGTGCACCATTCGTCCATTTGAGCCTTTAAAATTATACATTGCAGCATCTGAGAATTCGATTGGATGTATGTTAGCCCAAGATGATGAGAATGGGCATGAGCGCACAGTTTATTACCTTAGTCGAGTCCTAACTGATATCGAAACAAAGTATTCACCGACTAAAAAATTATGTTTGTCATTATATCATGCTTGTATGAAATTAAAGTGTTATATGGTGGCTAAATCGGTAAAGATGATAGCGCAGACTGATGTTGTTAAGTATATGCTTAGTTTCCCTATGTTAAGGGGGCATTTGGGAAAATAGATGTTAGCATTAACAGAATTCGATTTGCAATATGTCCCAGCGAAAGCTGTTAAAGGACAGGTCATTGCAGACTTTCTTGTGGATAATTCGAAAGGTCTGAATGACCAGGGGGCATATATTATTGATATAGAGGTCAATTATTGGAAATTGTATTTTGATGGATCTAAGCACAAAGATGGTGCATGGGTTGGAATCCTTATTATTTCACCTGAGGGTGTTCCATCAGAATTTTTGTTTGAATTAAAGTATCCTTGCTCTAATAATGTCGCTGAATATGAGGTTTTAATTTTAGGTCTCGAAATTTTAATTGACAAAGGAGCTTTAGAGGTTCAAATTCTAGGAGATTCACAGTTGGTTTTAAAGCAGTTATCAAAGGAGTTTAAATGTAACAATGAAATGTTACAGAAATATTTAGTAACTGCTTGGGAGATATTAACTTCTTTTCAGAAGGTTTCTTTGGTACATATCCCTAGAATTTGTAATGAAATTGCTAATGAATTGGCCCAAATTGCTTCAAGATATCGGGTTAGCCCGGAAACTATTAGAAAATTTTCTAGTATCCATCAAATTTTAGTGCCAGCAAGTGAAAGAGAAGTGCTGTGTATGGATGAATGGGAGGATTCTGATTGGAGAAAGCTTATTGCTCAGTATTTGAAAGATCCCAATACTATAGTTGATAGAAAAATAAAGTTACGGGCAATGAACTTTGTTTTATTGGCTGATGAGTTGTATAAAAAAGGGATTGATGGAAGTTTGTCGAGATGTTTAGGTCGAGAAGATCAGAATGTTGCTCTGAGCGAGGTTCATAATGGAATTTGTGGTGCTCATCAGGTAGAAAGGAAAATGAGATGGGTGTTATATCGAAATCATATAAATTGGTCGTCTATGATAAAAGATTGTATTGATTATGTAAAAGCATGTCAGGAATGTCAGAAACATGGCTCGATACAACAAATCCCGGCAGCTGAGTTACATTCGATAATAAAGCCATGGCCATTTAGAGGTTGGGCTTTGGATCTAATTGGCTTGATTCATCCTCCTTCATCAAGACAACACAAGTTTATCTTAGTGGCTATTGATTATTTTACGAAGTGGGTTGAGGCTATTCCGTTAGTAGAAGCTGGGCAAACTGAGATAATTGACTTTATTGAAGAAAATATTATCCATCGATTTGGAATTCCTCAGACATTAAGTACTGACCAAGGAACTATGTTTACTGGTCAAAGAATTAAAAACTTTGCAGCTTCGAGGAATATTAATATGGTTACTTCGACTCCTTATTATGCACAAGCTAATGGCCAAGTTGAAGCAGCAAACAAGATATTGATAGGCTTGATTAAAAATCATATTGGGAATAGGCCTCGAACATGGCATGAGACTTTAAGTCAAGTGTTATGGGCTTATCGAAATTCACCAAGAGGTTCGACAGGAACCTCACTTTATAAATTGGTGTATGACCATGATGCAGTATTACCATTGGAAATTAATTTGAATACCTTGAGGGTATCGAAACAAAACAATTTGGCGGTCGATGATTATTGGAATGCAATGTTTGACGAGTTAAATGAGTTAGATTCAGAGCGAATCTTAGCACTAGAGAATATAATTCGACAGAAAGAAAGTATTGCTCGAAGTTATAATCGTCGAATTTTTAGAAAATCTTTTTAGACAGGCGATTTGGTTTTGAAAGTTATTTTACCAATGGAAAAGAAATCGAGATTTCTTGGTAAGTGGTCCCATAGTTGGGAAGGTCCCTTTCAAGTGATAGGGACATATTCTGGAAATCCTTATCAAATTAAAGATATCGAGTCAGGAAAGGTGATTAGCTCAATTAATGGAAGATATTTAAAACTTTTCTATTGTTGCCAAACATAGAAAATTCAGCATGCATAAAGTTTAAAAGAGACAAAAGTCATTACAAAATAAAAGGAAAAGTTTAAGGCGCCAATAATTTAGCCAGAACAGAGCACAGTTTTGTCCTTTTGTTTTCCAGAGTTGTGAACATCCCCGTTTGTTTAGATTTATCAGTTTGGATCTCCTCAAGCTGTTGTTCGACTTTCTTTCGCTCAGTGTCAATCAAGACAAATTGTTGGATAAGGAGATGTTGTTCTTGCTGAGCTGCAACCAACGGTCTAGCCAAGGTGGTCCGATTTTGGCGTAGAGTAGTGAGTTGTTCTTGAATTAGAGCCAATTCTGTTTCGAGCCTTACTTCTTCTTGGTCATGAAAGCCTTGGACAGAAATAGCACGGGCAATCTTTAAATCAAACTCGTCACGAGCAGCTTTGATTGGTTGAGCAATTGCTTGGTAATTTTCAATTCTGGATACAGCTGTGGCTTCTTGATTTTCAATTTCTTGGAATTGAAAATGGAATGCGACACTTTCTTCGATGAGTTGTTTAAATCCTCGAATTAAATCAAAATTGGGAATGTTGGTTGGGAGTTCAAAAGAGGAGCTTAAAAGAGAGGTTAAAAGTTTATTAAGGATTGGGTCATTAACCCATGTGGCAGGAGGATGATCCAAGAGCTTGATGAGTGATCGAAGTTGTTCCCGAGTATCAGGATCCAATTCGATTGGAAGTCTTGTAGAAACTGGACTTGAGATGACTGGAACAGGTATTGGCACTTTGGTTCCCTGAATGATTTTATTCAAAATAGAAGTCAAGTCAACCAAGGTAGCACTAGATGGAGTTGTCGGAATAATTGACGTGCTTGGTTTTAGTCCTGGAGGAGTCTGAAGTTGTGCCAAGTCTGAAGGTGTTGGTTGCAATTCTGGTGGAGTTTCTGAAACCTTGGATTTGGAGGAGTCTGAATTGGTAGTGTTAGCAGCCTTGGAAGCAGAATCAGAGTCAGGAACTATTAGATTCTTTTCAGAAAGAATAACCTGATTGTCTGGTGAAGTCGATTCAATCCTTTGAGTTTCTGCTGGGGAATGTTGCAAAGGATTGGCTGTTGGATCCACTATTTGTGTTGTGTGAGAAAAAAGTGGAAAAGTGGCTGGAATTACTCTGGGTCCTGAAAATTAAATCGAGTCGTATGACGTTGACTGTTCTTGACCGTGTTGCTGTGACAAAATTAATGGGTTAAGTTCTTCAGCAGAAGTGACTGAGTGAGTGACGTGGGAAGGCTAGAACAAAAAGGTACACATTTGTGAGTTTAAATTTTACGTTAAAATAGGTAAAGTTTGTAGTGACGATTGTGTTACTTGAGAAGTTTTGGTCCTGCAGATCAATTGAGGGCCAGAATCAGAATCGGCTATATCTTCTGATGGGGAAGAGACAGTAGGAGTGTCTTTGTTGGCCGGTTCAATTTTCTCAGAACTCTCAGTTGATGAAAGCAGTATTAACTGATAAGAAATTCAGAATTAAGTGTGATTTAAAAGACAAAAGTTGAAATATGTTTTAATAAAGAAAGGAATTATAAAGTTACCTTTCGAGAAGTTTTAGTGGGAGTTTTCCTGCTTTTCGCTGGTGGTGGTGGTCGAGCAGTTTCAGCTTTCCTTTTTTGAGTTCTTTTTGGAGAACTCTCAGTAACAGGGGCGGTTTCGATTGCAGTTTGTTGAATTTCTTCTAAGGTACGAGTATACCTAGCATAATAGGCAGCCCACCATTCAACACATGACTTGGTAATATAAGAACTGCGTTCATACTCCATGAAATTAAAATGATCCCTGCGCTGTTGATTCATGGCGAGGCAAGAGTCGAAGTCTTCTTGGGTAGTCAGAAGGAAGTGACAGAAAGGGTCATCGTTTCGAGGTTGAGGTTTGGGAATGGCTTGTGAAAATCCTAATTTTCTGGCGGACAGGTGAGGAGCATACAAAGTTATCTTGAATTTTTCTTTTTTTCTGTAAAGATAATCCCGTGGGGATTACCTGAACGGCTAATAGGTGTGCCCAACTTTGTTTGGCAAGTTCATTTTCTTCATATGAGTTTGAAAAAAGCAAACGATCTAACTAGGCAGGGCCTCGGTTGCGGCACAAAAAAAGAGTGAAATTCAATTGTTCATTCTCAAAATTTTTACAAGAATGAAAAAGGGTGAAAATAGCCCAAAACCTATCCTCATCTGATTGTGCATTTGGAAAATTGGGTTTGTACGCAAATAATCGAAACCCTTCAATATACTGCTTGTCAGTATGACCACTCTCGGGTTTGGTAATGAAATTCTCAAAGATGGCGTTGAGCCATAATTGAAGAAGCCATAGAGGGCATCCTGCACTTATTATTTTTTTATCTCGTAGGGGTCACAAACAAATTGGCCAAGTTCCTCGAAGATGTGCCCCCCAAAAGAAGCTTAGCCAGGTTGAAAGTTTTACCTTCATGGAGAAGTATGGCCAAAGAGAGGTAAAGTTTTGACATTTGGACGCTACGAGAACAAAATAGAATTGCATTTAACCAGTAGAATAGGAAAGCTACATGTTCATTATCGGTGATTCTGGTACCTTCTCTACCCATGTTATGGGCGATGAAATCACTGTAAGAGCTGCTCAGAACGACGTTGTATTAATGTTCAGGTTACATTTCAGAAGTATAATCTGGTAAATTGATGGGAAGTCTTGTGATTGTGGCTACGTCGAGAAGAGACATCCCAATCATTCCACAAGGAAGGTGAAAATTATTGGTGGTTCTGTTCCAGAAGCATGTAACAGCCCCGATCAACCAAGGATGTGTAGTCAAAGAAAAATGAGAAAGTCTCAGTAGTTCGTGAATCCCTAGAGCTCCCCAACTGGCACTTTTGGTGGGTTCAAGACATCGGTACCAGGCTGTAAAGTCATATCCTCGTGGGTTGATTTTTGGGTTGTTTCTGAACGTCTTTTGGTTGATAAAATGGGAAATGTTGAAAGATTGGTTTATTAGCAAATCTTCCCCTTCAGCACTGGGGAAAGAAAGAGACTTCCTGTTCATCTTTTCCAGAGACTCAATTGGTCCGAGGAAGCAATGTGTGTCAGTTCCGATTGTGAAAGGAATTAAAATCCTATTATCACTGGACTGAATGTGAGGATCATCAATGATTTCATCATCGATCTGATTGAGAATGCGAAGAGCTGGTGGAGGTGGTGGTATTGATGCATGGCCTTTACCTTTGTCAGAAGAGGTGATTTGTAAGGAAGAGCCAGCCATTCTCATATTGGAAAGTTTTGTGAAGAGATTCAAGGTTGTAAAGAAAGTTTAGAGAATGATGGAATTCAGGAAAATTGAATGGATGTAAGAATGGTGGATTTAAAGTGTTATTGTAACCGTTATTGTAGAAAAAATGCAAAAAGAGGTAACTTCTTGAGGAAGATGGAATGGTGGAGAGAGAAGGCGTGACTCTTGGGAGACGTGTCGAGTGGACTGGTGATAATGGAAGGTTTAAATGACAATTATTATTAATTTGAAAACTGACATTTTTGGATTAAGTGCTTTGCTTTTCGATAATGATACCAAAGGAAACCACATTAATTCAAGGGGGCAATTTGTTGATCAAAAAATTATTTTCGATCAGAAATAGTCAAATCGAAAAATATCAAGTATGGGTTTTCGAGAAAATGTGCTTAGGAAGCTAGGTTTGGAAGTTGCTGACGTAGAAATTGTTTCCAATTACTTTGTCGAAATTGAAGAAGCTAAGTCGAAAGGGAGATTCGATTTGAAGGAGGACTTTCGAAGATTTAGTCGAGTGGTCAAAGAAGTGAGAAGGTTAGTGGATAATTAATCACATGGAGAATATCTATAATCGTGTAGCGGGAACAGTTACCAAGGGCGGTTGTGTTTCAAAATTGTAATTTATTTTAATTATAATTAATTGTAATTAATGTGATTCAATTTACCGTTATGTAAGGGTAGCTTATAAATACTAGGAAATTTTAGTAAAAAGGGGTTGGAACTTTTACTCAGAAAAACACTCAAGCACACTCACATTCCAGAGAATTCCTGAGTCTGCAATCGAGTAACTTTTCTGTAGGGTTCCTTCCACCTTCTTTATTCTTTCAATTTATTCTCCTGTAAATTTAACATTTCAATTGATTTTATCTATTAAGTGTTCTTTATTTTATTGTTCAATTTACTTTTCTGCATTTAAATTTTACATGTGGAAGTCCTTTGCTTCAAATGAAGGCAATTTATTGTTTTCCTTTAATTTCTTTGAAAAAATTGTTGATTTAGTTTACAAAACTTTAATTTCTAAATTTTATTTGTCAATTCATAAATTTATTTTATATTAATTTTCAAATTTAGTCTAATCGAAGACACTTTGATGCACTTCTAGAAAACTGGTACTCGCACAGAGGAGTAGGTTTCGCTCCCAGATCACTAGATATCGAACCACCATCGATTTGCTAAAAATCGACAAAACACCCTCAAAATTTCCTTTACCCGTAAACATGTGTGAGTAAACAGTCCTTATCTTATCTTCTAGTCTTCAGGTCTATTGTGTTTCTTTATCTCGTCTCAACTTACGTATAGCAGTTAAAGAAATAAAAGAATGCGACGCACCAGAATCATAAAGTGTAATTAAGAAGCGAGTCTTAACACAATACTGACCTTGGGTCTGGGAGTCTGAGTACGAGCATCTTCAGCAGTCATTGTAAATACTCTCCCTGGCTATTGTGATTTAGCTACTCCTTGTACCGACTTTTCTGGACAATTGCTTGCTATATGCCCCGGTTCACCACAGTTGTAGCAGAACCTCATTCCAAAATAACAAGACCTACCAGTGTGATTCTTTCCACATTTCCTACATGTTGGGCCCTCCTGACTCTACTGAGGTTGCTTACCAGTGTCCTATCTTGGCCTATTTCAATTCCCAGTCGTAGAGCGCGTAGGGAAATTTCTAACTTGTTGGTTCCCTCGCATAGGTACTCCTGGTACCTTAAAATCAACTTTCCGTTGTACCGCATGCCTATGAAAATTATTAAAGTTTCTTCGTGGTTGATGATTGGATTTTTGACGGTTTAGAATTTCACAAATGAATTCTCGTTGCAAGTATAGTTTCTAAACCAAGCAATAATCCTTTCATACAAAAGATTGTTTGTCACAAGTAACAAACCCCTAAATCTATAAACCGAAGTATTGAACCTCGGGTCGTTCTCCCTAGGAATTACAATAAAGTGCCTTGTTATTGGTTATGAATTATTTTTGGGGTTTTGATAAGAGGCATGAAAGATAAATGGCAAGAAAGTAAACTAATGGCTAAAAAGGTCTTGGCAAGGGTTGGTGGTCAAGGATCTCTATCCTAATCACTAACCAAAATATGAGAATTGGCGAGGATTAATCTCATTAAATCATATAAGAACAACATAAAGGAAATTACAACAAAAGAATGGAAGAAGAATGAATGTAACAACAAAGAATTGAGAGGTAGAAGGAGATGAAAGCATGAATTAAAATCTAGATCTAAAAACTAAACCTGATTCTAATCCTAATTCTAGAGAGAAGTGAGAGCTTCTCTCTCTAGAAACTAACTCTCACTACTAAACTAAGCTAAAACTAAACTAATGGTCAAAAGTAAGTAAAGTATGAAAAGTGTCTCCGTTCTCCCTTCAATCATTGGCTTAAATAGCATCAGAAATGAGTTGGATTGGGCCCACAAGGCTTTAGAATTCGCTGGCCACGTTTTGCTTTAAGTGAACCAGGTGGCAGCAACGGCGCGTGCGCGTACTATGCGCGTACGCGTCACCATGCGCGGTTCAACTATAGCAAATCTTATATTGTTTCGAAGCCCCGGATGTTAGCTTTCCAACCCAACTGGAACCGCATCATTTGGACCTCTGTAGCTCAAGTTATGGTCGATTAAGTGCGAAGAGGTCGGCTTGACAGCTTTTCGGTTCTTTCATTTCTTCATGAGTTCTCCAATTTTTCATGCTTTCTTTCTTCATTCCCTTGATCCAATCTTTACCTCCTAAACCTTAAATCACTTAACAAACATATCAAAGCATCTAATGGAATCAAGGAGAATTAGATTTAGCTATTTTAAGACCTAAAAAGCATGTTTTCACTCTGAAGCACAATTAAAGGAGAAGTTATAAAACCATGCTATTTCATTGAATAAATGTGGGTAAAAGGTGATAAAATCCCCTAAAATCAATACAAGATAAACCCTACAAATGGGGTTTATCAGTGGTAAGCTCGGATGTCCCATCCTTGACGCTGCCATCTTATGTTCACAGTCTTCCATCAGTTGACTTTTATTGACAAGCTCTGCGAAATTCCGTATCTCCAGCGGGACTAATGAATGCATCAGCTCGTCGCGAAGTCCTCCTTCGTACTTCAAACACTTCCATTCTTTAAAATCATGTGGGTTTCCCTGACAGATCTTAGAGAATCGGCACAAATTCTCAAATTTTTGAGTATATTTTGCCACTGACATATTGACGAATGGATTTTTGACGGTTTAGAAATTCACTAATAAAATCTCGTTGTAAAGTATAGTTTCTAAACCAAGCAATAATCCTTTCATACAAAAAGTTGTTTGTCACTAGTACAAACCCCTAAAATTTGTAAACCGAAGTATTGGACCTCGGGTCGTTCTCCCTAGGAATTACAATAAAGTGTCTTGTTATTGGTTATGAGTTATTTTGGGGTTTTGGGTAAGAAGCATGAAAAGTAAATGGCAATGAAAATAAACTAACAACTATAAAAGGCTCTTGGCAAGGTAAGAAAATTAGAAGTCCTATCCTAGTTATCCTTCTCAATTGTGATGAGAATTGTTCATTGCTACCACTTAGTTAACCCTTACTAAATAAAGGAAAGTCAAGTGGATGAATTGACTTTAGCCACAAGTTCTAGCCAACTCCCAAGGAAAGACTAGCTTTAGTGCACTCCAAACCAATTAGCAATCTCTCCAATTATCAATCAACAAAAGAATTAGATAACTCAAGTGTCACTAATTACTCTACCTAGGCCAAGAGGGACAAAATCTACACTAAAACTAAAAGAGGCATTTCAACAAACACATAGAGTGCAATAGAAGTAAACATTATTAATTGCAAGAAGTAAAGGAATCTACAACTACAAAGGCAAGAGATCAACAATAGAAAAGCAAAGAAGAACAATTATTATGAATTACCTCTTATTGAATTGAAAGAAAATGGAAGGAACAAAAGTAGATCTATAACAAAACATAAGAACAACAATAAGGAAATTACAATAAAAGAATGGAAGAAGAATGAATGTAACAACAAGTAATTGAGAAGATAGAAGTAGAAGAAGATGAATTAAAATCTAGATCTAAGAACTAAACCTAATCCTAATCCTAATTCTAGAGAGAAGAGAGAGCTTCTCTCTCTAGAAACTAACTCTAACTACTAAGCTAAGCTAATGATTAAAAGTATGTTGATTCCTCTTCAATCCTTGGCTTAAATAACATCAGAAATGAGTTGGATTGGGCCCACAAGGCTTCTAAAAATCGCTGGCCACGTTTTGCTTTAAGTGAACCAGGTGGCAGCAACGGCGCGTGCGCGTACTATGCGCGTGCGCGCCACCATACGTATAGCAACTATGGCAAATCTTATATCGTTTCGAAGCCCCGGATGTTAGCTTTCCAACCCAACTGGAACCGCATCATTTGGACCTCTGTAGCTCAAGTTATGGCCGATTAAGTGCGAAGAGTTCGGCTTGACAGCTTTTCGGTTCTTCCATTTCTTCATGAGTTCTCCAACTTTCCATGCATTCTTTCTTCATTCCCTTGATCCAATCTTTGCCTCCTAAACCTTAAATCACTTAACAAACATATCAAGGCATCTAATAGAATCAAGGTGAATTAAATTTAGCTATTTTGAGTCCTAAAAAGCATGTTTTCACATTCAAGCACAATTAAATATACAAAACCATGCTATTTCTTGAATAAATATGGGTAAAAGGTGATAAAATCCCCAAAAATCAATACAAAACAAACCGTCAAATTGGGGTTTGTCAACCTCCCCACACTTAAACCAAGCATGTCCTCATGCTTAAACCAAGAATGAAGTAAGGGTATGGCATTTATTCAATGGAAACTAACTAAATTCAATCTACCTATATGCAACTATCTAAATGAATGCAAGTGCTTGGTCAAAATAAATCAATTCCCAAGAAACATATATGCACAAGGGCTAAGGACTAGCAAGTCTAATTTACAATTGAATTGAGTTATTAAATATTTTTACAAACTTGCATGAAGAATGATGATCATAGGTGAAAACATGTAATTGAGCATCGAACCCTCACCGGATGTGTTTGCACTCTATTCGCTCAAGTGTTTAGGGTTGATTC
>NC_029793.2:101568026-101570755 GCF_000816755.2 Arachis ipaensis
ATGGCCTCAATCATATAAATGCATGAATACACAAAATAATGGACATAAAGAATCAAACAAATCAAAGATTACAATCATAGAAAGAGAATAATGCACACAAGAAGGAAAAATAAGTGGTTATAATATGTAACCACATCATTAGGCTCAAGTCTCACAAGCTTGTGTTCTTAGCTCAAAACATGATCCATAATATATATAATTCAAGCAAGTTCTATGAAAAGTTTTCACTCAAATCAATTGACATGTCCTATAGATAGAAATCTTGAAAAATTCTCATTATTTTGACTAAGCTTATTGTGTATGCATATGCAAAAATAAGAAAATGCAAGTAAAGATCCTAAAATCCTAAAATGAAATGCAAAAGTGTTGGAGTTAGAAATTTGTCACCCAAGATTGCCGATCGGTCGGACGACCTCCCCACACTTAAAAGTTTGCACCGTCCTCGGTGCACTCATGAATGGATTTTTGATGGTTTAGAATTTCACAAATGAATTCTCGTTGCAAGTATAGTTTCTAAACCAAGCAATAATCCTTTCATACAAAAGATTGTTTGTCACAAGTAACAAACCCCTAAATTTATAAACCGAAGTATTGGAACCTCGGGTCGTTCTCCCTAGGAATTACAATAAAGTGTCTTGTTATTGGTTATGAATTATTTTTGGGGTTTTGATAAGAGGCATGAAAGATAAATGGCAAGAAAGTAAACTAATGGCTAAAAAGGTCTTGGCAAGGGTTGGTGGTCAAGGATCTCTATCCTAATCACTAACCACAATATGAGAATTGGCAAGGATTAATCTCATTAAATCATCCTCTAACTAGTAGTAAAGGAAAGTCAAATGAGCTATATCAATCCTAGTCCATAAGTCCTAACTCTCCACTAATTCAATTAGTGAGAACTAGAGTCAATGAATCCCAATCATCAATTACTTGGACATTAGTAACTCAAGAGTTCCTAAGTTACCTTTCCAAGCCAAGAACATAAAACTCTACTCTAAAATCCAACCAAGCATTTCATCAAACACTTGGAAGGCATAAAAGGAAAGCATAGTAAAATTGCAAGAAAAGTAAATCTACACTACTCAATTTGCAAGGAATTAAACAACAACAAATCAAATGAACACAATTATTATGATTTACCTTGAATTGAATTGAAAGAGAAAGGAAGGAACAAAAGTAGATCTACAACAAAATGCAAGAACAACATAAAGGAAATTATAACAAAAGGGTAGAAGAAGAATGAATGTAACAACAAGGGAAGAAGATGAAGAAGATGAATTAAAATCTAGATCTAAGAACTAAACCTAATCCTAATTCTAGAGAGAAGTGAGAGCTTCTCTCTCTAGAAACTAACTCTAACTACTAAACTAAGCTAATTGGTAACTAAAACCTAAAGTATGAAAAGTATTTAAAGTATCTCCATTCCCCCTTCAATCCTTGGCTTAAATAGCATCAGAAATGAGTTGGATTGGGCCCACAAGGCTTTAGAATTCGCTGGCCACGTTTTGTTTTAAGTGAACTAGGTGGCAGCAACGGCGTGTGCACATACTTTGCGCGTGCGCGCCACCATACGTGTAGCAACTATGGCAAATCTTATATCGTTTCGAAGCCCCGGATGTTAGCTTTCCAACCCAACTAGAACCGCATCATTTGGACCTCTGTAGCTCAAGTTATGGCCGATTAAGTGCGAAGAGGTCGGCTTGACAGCTTTCCGGTTCTTCCATTTCTTCATGAGTTCTCCAACTTTTCATGCTTTCTTTCTTCATTCCCTTGATCCAATCTTTGCCTCCTAAACCTTAAATCACTTAACAAATATATCAAGGCATCTAATAGAATCAAGGAGAATTAGATTTAGCTATTTTAAGTCCTAAAAAGCATGTTTTCACTCTTAAGCACAATTAAAGGAGAAGTTATAAAACCATGCTATTTCAATGGATAAATGTGGATAAAAGGGTATAAAATCCCCTAAATCAAGCCAAGCATTAGAGAAGCATGAAAGCATTCAAGTCAAACATATGGATGGATATAATCATGAAATACAATGCATTAAGGTAAATGTACAACATCATCCATCAAGAGGTTGCCTAATCGAGGGAAAAGGATCCAAATCACATGGTGGCTAGCTACAACATGCAATTCAAAAGAGTTATAAGCTCGAAGACAATTTTCATCACTTGGTATTTCACAAACCATGGGCTCCCAAAATTGATCCTCATATATTCCCGGATCCCATATCTTATTTCCACACCCATCTTCAAGTTGATTATCATTATTCCATTTGGGTGGCATGACCTTAGAATTCTCAATAAAGTGACCAAACATTCTCCTAGACCCAAACAATCTAGTTCTACACCAACTCTTACAATTAAGCTTTGAGCATGCAACCATAATGAACCTAGAATGATATTTCAAACCACTAACCATCTCCTTTTTACTCATAAAGCCACAAATATGTCTTAGTTGACCATCCGTCTTAAGCAAACCATATTCAAGGGAAATAATAAAGCTTGAGCATAAGGAATTTACCCACTTGAATGAGAGAATGGATGGTGGTGGCTCGGGGAGAGGTATCTCCAATGTGCTAGCGAGCTTCACTCCCTTGTCTTCTTCCTTGTCAGTCTCCACCTCTTCATAAACTTCTTCATTCTCAATCCTTTGTTCATCAACTTCCTCTAACTCTTCAACATCACTTAAGTCATAAATGGGAGGTTGAGAGAAATCTACCTCCACAT
>NC_029793.2:101571954-101572728 GCF_000816755.2 Arachis ipaensis
GGGAGTGCTTTGAGTGCTCAAGCATTGGGAGGCTAAAATGCTTACTACCTTGGTCAAGGTGGCCATAAATTCTAGTGTCTCCCTTTGCATTTCTCCTTGCCCTTGAAGTATAAGGCTAAAGGTTTCATCCATTGAGAATTGGGGTGGATAAGAGGGTTCATTGTCTTGGAGAAGGAGTTCATTATAGGAAGGTGGTTCTTCTTGGTAAGGTGGTGGTGTGTATTGAGGTGGTTCTTGGGAGTAGTAATCTTGGAATTGTGGTTCCATGTATGGCTCATATGGTTCAAAAGGAGGTTGGTATGGTAGGTAAGGATCATGGTCATATGGGGGTGTTTGTTGAAAATAGGCTTGTGAGTGTGGTTGAGGTTCATGTTGAGGATATGACTCATAGGCATATGGTGGTGGTTCTTGAAAGTCACAAGGAGATTCACCATAGCCATTGGATTGATATGCATCATAGAATGGTTCTTCTTCATAGTGCATTGGTGGAGGTTGTTGCCAAGAGGATTGATCATAAGCATATGGCTCTTCCCACCTTTGATTGTCCCATCCTTGATACACATCTCCATTATAGCCCTCATCACCTACAACATAATTGTAACTACACTCATAGCCAAAATGAGAATTCATAATGGAAAGAGACAACAAAAATCAAAAGATAATGGAAAATAAGAGAAATAAAATTCTACAACTAGCAAATAAAGCAAAAAGCAAGATATTCACACTATTCACATATGTACAATAACCAATAACATAACACCATTGCAACTCCCC
>NC_029793.2:101572950-101576228 GCF_000816755.2 Arachis ipaensis
CTTTCAATCCTTGGCTTAAATAGCATCGTAAATGAGTTGGATTGGGCCCACAAGGCTTTAGAATTTGTTGGCCACGTTTGCTTTAAGTGAACCAGGTGGCAGCAACGGCGCGTGCGCGTACTATGCGCGTGCGCGCCACCATACGTGTAGAAACTATGGCAAATCTTATATCGTTTCGAATCCCCGGATGTTAGCTTTCCAACCCAACTGGAACCGCATCATTTGGACCTCTGTAGCTCAAGTTATGGCCGATTAAGTGCGAAGAGGTCGGCTTGACAGCTTTCCGGTTCTTCCATTTCTTCATGAGTTCTCCAACTTTCCATGCTTTCTTTCTTCATTCCCTTGATCCAATCTTTGCCTCCTAAACCTTAAATCACTTAACAAACATATCAAGGCATCTAATAGAATCAAGGTGAATTAAATTTAGCTATTTTGAGTCCTAAAAAGCATGTTTTCACATTCAAGCACAATTAAAGGAGAATATACAAAACCATGCTATTTCTTGAATAAATATGGGTAAAAGGTGATAAAATCCCCAAAAATCAATACAAAACAAACCGTCAAATTGGGGTTTGTCACATATTCCCCTGTGTCAACTGCATCAGTTTCATTTCTTTAGCTTCACGAACAGATCTAGGAAAATATTTTTTGTAAAAGTTCTCCTTAAAAGTATCCCAGTCAATCTCTTCCACCACCTGTCTTAACAAGCATTGCACTCCATGCCACTAGTGTTCAACTTCTTCCTCCAGCATATAGGTCCAAATTCCACGTGCTGTCTTTCTGGTACATGTTGCGCTCGCAATGACTTCTCGATACCACGCAACCAATTGTCAGCTTCAGTTGCAACAAGCGTCCCCTTAAACTTGGACGGATTCACCTTCAGAAAGGTTGCTAGTGTCATAGGGTTATCATGATTTTTCCAACACCTTCATTATCATTACCATCTCCACTACACTTACCATTGCATCCCCCGTTATGATCTCCGTTCCTCTCTCCTAAACGGTCAATTGCTCGCGTTGTAGCAATTGCCGTTTGACGCACAGTCTCTACCATGGTGTTCATTGCACTTATAAAAGCATCCGCACCCCTCGTCGGTTCCTCTACATGGGTCGCACCACGCGTACCACGTCCTTGTCTCCGTGCAGCCATCAAGATCCTGTTCACACCCAACATGCCATATTAAGGTGATAAGTCATAACATTTTAGGCAAAGTGTGAATAGTCTCTAAAATAGAAACACAGCGACAGTCATGCAATTCATATCACAAGGATATCCTATATGCATGAGACGCAACTCAGAGAATGCAATGAAGCATGATTCAGTCCATTTTCCCAGACTTTAATGGGAACGAACTGCTCTGATACCAATTACCAAGTTGTAATGACCCAATTTCCAGTAAGTCATGATCATACTAGAAATCAAGTGTCACCAACTTGTTCACCTAAAACTTTTACTATTTATTATTAAGCCTGTAATCGGGTTAGCATACTATCAAGTTTTTGGAAAGACTTTTACTTTATAAAAAGATTTGCGAGGACAGCTAATTAAACATACACAAGCCATAATAGGAAATTAAGTAAAGCATACACAAGTTCAACATTATATATAATATAACTTATATCATAGATCATATGTACATACAAAGGTACTATCATATATATCATGAGTAAGTGTACAACCTTCACATCTTGTTACTATGTACAAAATCAACACTCCGGATCCTGGTCCATATAGGAAACCCCTAAGCTAGCACCCAAAACTAGCCTAGTCAACTATGTACACTCTACTCTCTCAGTTAACCTAATCAAAAGTGAGAGACTAACACAAAAGATAGCTAACACAAAAAAACTATCAAAAGGCACAACCTCAACTCTTAGGCATCAACTATCATCATCAAAGAACATCACAATCACGTCAGAACACTCCTCAGGATCCTCGTTCTCATCATCAGAAATCTCAATAATCTCAGAAGGGGCCCTGACACTTGTACTACTAGTCTGACCAACACTCGTCGGTCCACTAATGGAGGCGGTGAGCGGCTCTTCGGATGATAGCTCAGATGAAGATACTGAGATCTTCTATAGGGATATCCTCCTTTGGTACATGCTCTGGTATGTGCTCCTCCATAGGCTCAAGCTTAGGGTCTACCTGATCCGCAGGTTGATCGGGATGCTGGTGAGGTACAAGACGGTCATAGAACGAGTGAAATGTAGCATTCGGGTGAAGCCACTGCAACAGAAACTCATAAGGCATATCTATATCATAAGTTAACATACAACCCTTCACATCCTACTACTATGTACAAATCAACACTCCGGGCCCTGGTTCATACAGAAAACCCTTAAGCTGGCGCCCGAACTAGCCTAGTCAACTATGTACACCCTACTCTCTCAGTGAGTCTAATCAAAAATGAAAGACTAATGCAAAAGCTAGGTTAACACAAAAAAACTATCAAAAGGCACAACTGTAGCTCCCAAGCCTCAGCTATCATCATCAGAGGAGATCACAACCACATCAGAACACTCCTCAGGATCCTCATCTTTGTCATAAAAAATCTCTATAATCTCAGGAGGGCCACTAGCACTCGTGCTATTGGTCTGACCAGCGTTCGCCGGTCCACTAATAGAGGCGGTGAGCGGCTCCTCAGAAGATGGCTCGGATGAAAATGCTGAGATCTGCTCCACTGGGATATCCTCCTCTAGTACAGGCTCTGGAATATGCTCTTGGTGTAATACCCGGTCTAACCGAAATTTAGTAAATAATAAGTTAAATAGGAGCGAATATGGTTGGAATATTTGGCAATTGGAATTTGATAATTTAAATACGATATTTGGATTCAGTGAATTTTTACGAGTCGAAAAATATAGTTTTCTGCGTAAAAGTGCGCAGTGGAATTTTGACCGGCAGTACCGGCTGAGATCTGTCTGGTACTACAACAGAGGAAATTGATTATGGGTAAATAAGATTAAGAAATGAGGAATTATAATTAGGAAAGGTAGAAATATTTAAAGTGCGATTTAGAGCGCTAATCTTAAAGGTTTTAGCCCAAAATTGGGCCAATGGGCAAAAATAAGTGAACCGGGCCTAAGTGGGCCCAAGACCCAACATATATAAACATTAGTTGTGAGTATTTCAGCTCATTTTACCCAAAAAAGAAGGGTTGGGGCGCTGATTTGAGAAGAGAGAAGAGAAGAGAGAAAACCTAACTCTCTTTGATCTTCAAACCACCATAACTTGAGCTACGGAGCTCCGATTGACGAGCCGTTTGCGGCCACGCA
>NC_029793.2:101576306-101577530 GCF_000816755.2 Arachis ipaensis
ATGTGGTTTTGGGAATTTTTGGTAAAGTGTCAATGTGTGAGTTGAGGATGGCTTTATGTGGATTTTGGTACATTTTGATTGATTTCAAAAAGGGTTGAAATTGGCATGTTTTGGTTGATTTTGAAAAGAGTTGAAAATGGCTTGTTTTAAAAATGGCACCTAGTGGTTTTGTATGAAAATATGGTTTTTGGGTATACTTTGACGGGACATAACTTGGACTACGGATCTCTGTTTTGTGCCAAATCTGTTTAGAAATGAAATTGGATCTGAGATGTCTATGCCGTTTGAAGAACGGGTGAAAAATGATTTAAAATGAGAAAGTTATGTCCGTCGGAAGATTGGGGGTTGAATTTGTAAATTCTGCAGCTTTTAACTTAGAAAATTTTTAGCAGAATGACCCTCCACGCATAGGCGCACTTGGCGCGTACGCGTCGTTCTTCAAGAAGGCACTATCCACGCGTGCGCGTGGTGTGCGCAGCGCGTTGATGCGCTGCACCAAATGCCCAGCTATTTCCAGAGAGTTGTGCTAGAGTTGTGCCTGGGCGCAAGAGCACCCACGCGTACGCGTGGCTGACGCTTGCGCGCCGTTTGGATATTTTTCAACCCGCGCGTTCGCGCGTATGACATTTGCGCATTGATGAGTTTTTGGCCATCCGCGCGTGCGCGTGGAGTGCGCATACGCGTGGCCCTATTTTCATGCCAAAGTTGATTTTTGAGTTTTAAAAGCCAAATCTCATACTTCTAAGCCTCCGATCTCACCTCTTATGTATTAAATCATTCTGATATGCCTAGCAATGAGCTAGGGGATGTGGTAACTTGCGAGTGAAGCAAGGGGAAAAGTTATGATCAATGATGATCAAAGATGATTATATGAGATATGGAGGATGACGGTGGAAGTACCGTGTATGCCATGAGTCGGAGGGCTATATTTATTGATAAATGGCCCGTTCTTGATTGGACCATGAGCCGGATGGCTGAGTTACTGCCGGGTTACGGCAAAGCCATTATTGTTTATGGCTGAGTATAAATGCATATATGATTAATGAATGAATATGTTAAATGGATAATAATAAAAAAAATATTGAAATGTGATGTGCGACCCCGGATAGTAGGCAGTGGCGTTGTCCACTTGATCCGGGTATGAGACGGGAAAGGAGGATTATGATAAACAAGTTTAATCGTGGGGTTTTGAATAAATGTGTATTTGTAATACCTGGGTAGTAG
>NC_029793.2:101577680-101582816 GCF_000816755.2 Arachis ipaensis
GTTGGCTTTATAACCGACAGATGATATCATCAGCCATAGGGCAGACATTCATCATTTGTATATGTTTGAATTGTTTGGGTTTGCCATTTGTCTTGGATTTCTACATCATATATCCCATGTTACCTGATTATATGCTACTTGTTCTACTTGTATCATGTTTGTGTATTACTTGCCTGTATTGCTTGTGTTTGTACAACTGAGAGGCCCCTCATGCTGGTGTCGGTGGGTGTGAGGGTTGTTCTTGATGGGATAGATTGATGATGCGATTGCATGATGATGTATTGATATAGAACTACTGAGGCAGAACAACTGGTGATGGTTTTGCTTATGATTCTGAGTCTGATTCGTGGAAGAGTCAGCGAGTTGGGAAACATGTGAAACATGAATTGAATTTAGCACTCCCTTATGACAGTTGCCTATTCATGGATTAGTGAGAACCTAGGATGAATAATTGGTGAAGAAGTTTAGGATTCTTAGTGAGTTTTTGTTGCAGTACATTGAATTTATTTGGCACTTTTACCGTACTGGGAACCCATGGGCCCGGGGTTCTCATTCCGTATATATCTCTTGTTTTTCAGATACAGGTCCAGGTGCTCGGAAGTGAGTTGTGGGTCGTCTGAGAGACGGCAAAGATCTTTATTTCCTCTACTTTGTGTTTTGATTAGAATCTCTCCACCTTTGTTTTGGAAAGTTTATATTATGTATTGAACTCTTTGAATTTGCCTATAGAGGCTCTCATGTTTCCTTCGGGAGAGATTAGGATATACTGTTGTCAACTAATTTCATAATGTACTCTAGCCGACCTAAACTTCGCGGGTCGCGACTAGTAGCTACTTACTTATGTTATATATATCTATCTGTTATCTATCTCTTAATCTCCTCTACGCCTTGTCCGTATATTGTTTTCGGCTTCACGGTTTATCTTTTGTTGTCGAAATGTGAGAGATACATCTTCGCGATTTTATTCTGATATTGAGACTGATCAACTTGATATCGATTGTTTGGTGTGTATAGGAACCAGATGGCACCTCGTAGACCCGGTCGGGAACATAGAGAGTGCGAGTTGTCGTGTTTGAGAGATGAGTACCATGATGTTTGGTCATAGTGACCTTGGAATTAAATTGAGATTTATAATGATTGGTTTTGAAAGACGAATGTGAAAGCCACTAAATTGAAATACAGATGCAGTACTGAGATTGGTTTGAGGGAGCCCGTGACGGGTGGTAAACTCCAATTTTTGGGGAGGTACTGTTGAAAATTTTTCTCCAAAAAATTTGAAAGAGTGCTGGTTATGGTTTTGAGGATAATTTTTTATATGCGTAACTTTAACGAAAGAGATGTATCTCGAATGCTTTTATAGATTATTAAAGGAAGGCGGATTCTCATGATTTTTGTTAAATTGTTATTTCAAACTCATTTGCTTTCTAGAAATGAAAGGGGGTTTTTGATTGATGAGTCAGAGACTTTATAACAGCAAGTCATGTAGAAATTCGAAGGTTTGAGAATAAGAAAGTAAGTTTGGAGGTTATGCTTGGAGTTGAGCTGTGATTAGTGGTAATTGGCTTGGCAGAGGGAGAGGATAGTGACGGATGAAATTTTCGAGGGCGAAAATTTCTGTTAGAAGGGTAATGTGGTTTTGGGAATTTTTGGTAAAGTGTCAATGTGTGAGTTGAGGATGGCTTGATGTGGATTTTGGTACATTTTGATTGATTTCAAAAAGGGTTGAAATTGGCATGTTTTGGTTGATTTTGAAAAGAGTTGAAAATGACTTGTTTTGAAAATGGCACCTAGTGGTTTTGTATGAAAATATGGTTTTTGGGCATACTTTGACGGGACATAACTTAGACTACGGATCTCTGTTTTGTGCCAAATCTATTTAGAAATGAAATTGGATCTGAGATGTCCATGCCGTTTGAAGAACGGGTGAAAAATGATTTAAAATGAGAAAGTTATGTCCGTCGGAAGATTGGGGGTTGAATCTGTAAATTCTGCAGCTTTTAACTTAGAAAATTTTTAGCAGAATGACCCTCCACGCGTAGGCGCACTTGGCGCGTACGCGTCGTTCTTCAAGAAAGCACTATCCACGCGTGCGCGTGGTGTGCGCAGGCGCGTTGATGCGCTGCACCAAATGCCTAGCTATTTCCAGAGAGTTGTGCCAGAGTTGTGCCTGGGCGCAAGAGCACCCACGCGTACGCGTGGATGACGCTTGCGCGCCGTTTGGATATTTTTCAACCCGCGCGTTCGCGCGTATGACGTTTGCGCGTCAATGAGTTTTTGGCCATCCGCGCGTGCGCGTGGTGTGCGCGTACGCGTGGCCCTGTTTTCATGCCAAAGTTGATTTTTGAGTTTTAAAAGCCAAATCTCATACTTCTAAGCCTCCGATCTCACCTCTTATGTATTAAATCATTCTGATATGCCTAGCAATGAGCTAGGGGATGTGGTAACTTGCGAGTGAAGCAAGGGGAAAAGTTATGATCAATGATGATCAAAGATGATTATATGAGATATGGAGGATGACAGTGGAAGTACCGTGTATGCCATGAGCCGGAGGGCTATATTTATTGATAAATGGCCTGTTCTTGATTGGACCATGAGACGGATGGCTGAGTTACTGACTTTGTGTTTTGCTTAGAATCTCTCCACCTTTGTTTTGGAAAGTTTATATTATGTATTGAACTCTTTGAATTTGCCTATAGAGGCTCTCATGTTTCCTTCGGGAGAGATTAGGATATACTGTTGTCAACTAATTTCATAATGTACTCTAGCCGACCTAAACTTCGCGGGTCGCGACTAGTAGCTACTTACTTATGTTATATATATCTATCTGTTATCTATCTCTTAATCTCTTCTACGCCTTGTCCGTATATTGTTTTCGGCTTCACGGTTTATCTTTTGTTGTCGAAATGTGAGAGATACGTCTTCGCAATTTTATTTCTACTCTTTTCAGGCTTCTCGATTAATACTCCTTTCGAAAATTACCTATATTTATATATTAAAAATCCACCTGAGAGTCGTACCACCGTAATATCATTGACTTATGACTCGAGCATAAGGATTTGAATTTTAGGGTGTTACACTTGGTACGCACCTCGGAATGGTTCTTGACCGTAGTAAACTGGTGGAGGTGGTTTGTTACGAGGGGGTCCACCATAACTGTTGTCTTGGCATGCATTGTAGAATGGTCGCTGTCCATGGTACCTTGGAAGGTGTCATTGCCGAAAGGGTTGATCAGATCCTCGTGGCTCCTTCCAACTTTGATTATTCCGACCTTGATGCATGTTCCTATTATAGCTTCCATTCCTTCTAATAACATTAGAACCAAACTCAAAGCAACGGAGGTGAGAACTCATAGTAGCTAATAAAAATTAAAAATAAAAATAAAAACAAATAAACAAGCAAAATAAAATATTTACAATAACCAATAATAAGGCACACGTTTGTAATTTTCCGGCAACGGCGCCATTTTGACGATTAGATTAACTGCTAGTAAAGAATTTTAATAAAAATATAATCGCGTTGTAAGTATAGTTTCTAAACCAACAGAGAATCCTTTCGTACAAAAGTTTGGTTGTCACAAGTAACAAAACCCAATAAAATTTATAACCGAAGTATTCTAACCTCGGGTCGTCTCTCAAGGAATTGCAGGGAAGTATGATTCATTATTGGTTATGGAAAAAGTATATTTTGTTTTAAGTTTTTAAAATAAGGAACAAGTAATTTAAATGATAAGAAAATAAATTAATAATTAAAAAATCTCTTGGCAAGGTATGAGAACTGGAAATCCTATCCTAGTTATCCTTATCAGGTTGATGAGAATTAGATTTTGCTCCCACTTAGTTAACCCTTACTAAATAAAGGAAAGTCAAGTGGACTAATTAACTTGACTCCTCAAGTCCTAGTCAACTCCTATGGAAAGACTAGCTTTAGAGGGATCCAAATCAATCAGCAATCCCAATTTCCAATCAACTGCTGAGTTTGATAACTCAAGTGTCACCAATTACTCAACCAAAGCCAAAAGAGAAGAAAATCTACTCGAATGAAAATAATTTGGATTAATTAGAAGCATCAATAACATAAATTAAAGAAAGCAATCATAAATTTGAAATACCTCAATATGTATTAATTAAGAAAATCAATCCTAACATGGAGTTCATAAACCAAATTGAAAAGATAAATAATAATTAAAGTAATAGAATAAATAAAAGTAGAAAATAAATTAAAGGAACATTGAACCTGTGATTGAAGAGAAGTAGCTTAATCATAATAGAAATCCTAAATCCTAATCCTAATCCTAAATCCTAAGAGAGAGGAGAGAGCCTCTCTCTCTAAAAGCTACATCTAAACCTAAAATTGTGAATTCTGAGTGTTGTCTGAATTGTTGTTTTTTCTTGTCTTAATGAATGGATCGATTCCTCCACTTTATAGCCTCTAATCTGTATTTTTTGGGCCAAAAACTGGGTCAAAAACAGCCCAGAAATCACTCCCAGCGATTTCTGGTACGTACAGGTCGCTGCAAAGTCATGCGGAAGCGTCGTCCACGCGTTAGCGTGGATTGGGTTTTTGCCAGGTCACGCGTCCGTGTGATCCACGCGTGCGCGTCGCCTGGATTCGAAGCAGCTATGACAAATTATATATCTTTGCAAAGCCCCGGATGTTAGCTTTGCATCACAACTGAAACCGCGTCATTTGGACCTTTGTAGCTCAAGTTATGGTCAATTTAGTACCAAGAGGTCAGGCTGGACAGCTTTAGCAGTTCCTTCAGTTTCTTGTATTCTTTCCACTTTTGCATGCTTCCTTTCCATCCTCTAAGCCATTCCTGCCTTATAATTCCTGAAATCACATAACACACATATCACGGCATCGAATGATAATAAGAGAGGATTAAGATTAGCTAAATTAAGACCAAAGAAACATGTTTTCAATCATAGCACAAATCAGGAAGAAAATTGTAAAACCATGCAATTAGTATGAATAAGTGTGTAGAGACTTAATAAAAACCACTCAAAAGAAGCACAAGATAAACCATAAAATAGTGGTTTATCAGTGGAGGTTACGCTTCTCTCTCTCTCTCTCTGTCACTCTTCTCTCTTCTCACTGTTTTCATGCAAATGAGATTAATCTCATCTGATATGAGTA
>NC_029793.2:101583569-101585817 GCF_000816755.2 Arachis ipaensis
ACTTAAACTATTAAGGAACTTTATATAATAATAATAATAATAATAATAATAATAATAATAATATATAAAATTAAATATATATGAGTTATTAATGTAAATGATATTAGTAACTTAGAAATGTAAAGATATTTGATAGAGCTTTAGCAACTTTAAACTCATCAAGAAATAACAATAATTAATTTTTTATCGATAAAAATTGGACTTGATAGTAATATTAATATTATTATCTAGGCTCTATTATAATTAGAGTAAGTAAAATAAATAAATAACATAATAATAAAATTATATTACCATTTAAAACTAATCGTTTTAAAATATTATTTTAAGAAAAACTCGCATTAGTGCAAAAATTAGAGTTGTTACAAAAATCATCTTTCTTCACCATTCAAGTTCAAATATAAGTAAATTTACCAAAACTCCTCAAAAGATAATTCTTAAATCAAACTCAAAACATAAGTCTTTTCTTAAATAAATAAAACTCAAAATATAATTAATTCTTTTCTTAATAAATCAAACTCAAGACGTAATACTTTTTTAATAAATCAAAATCAAATAATATAATTATTAAATACAAATATTTCTAAATAATCACTTTAAACTAATTCTCCAATTTTTATAAAAATTTCGACAACATCTCCTCTAAAATTCGGACTTTTCCACCTATTAAGGGTCCCAACCAAATCAAACCAAACATCTCTCAATAATTCAAATCACTTTCAATAAACCATTATCACACCGGTAGTACTCAACTCAAAGAAATCAACAAAATCCATAACTCAATCAACCAATCTAATCAATCCCAATTTAAACCAACTTCAACACCATCAATCAATAATTCAGAATTCTCAGCCTTCTCAAAAAGTTTCAAACCAAACCATTCCTCAATATAAATATATATAAACTAGATTCCCAACGGAACTTATTTCTCAATAAATATACCAATCAGATTTTCAAATCAAGATTTCATTAACTATCACAACACTAACTCAATTAATCAAGAATTCAATCAAGTAAACAATCACATTCTTTCAAAATAACTCCGTCAATCCAAAAGATTCACATAATTACCAAAAATATAATATTTGCATCAATATCGACTTATAACAATTCTTAACAATAAAATGAGTTTAAGAAAAGTGTTCTTACCTCGATCGTGACTCAACTACACAACAAAACTCTTTTTCTCTCGGCCCGCAATAGCGGCGACCAGAACCACAACTCCATACTGCTCTGGCAACAACAACCGCAACTCCAAACACGACATACAACAACCAGAACCTGATCCTATCACAATAACGTCGCAAAACCTCAGTAATATATAATAGAACAACGATTAAAAGAGTTTTCGGAGCAAGGACAACTTATTGTACCAAAAGGAATAAAGGATATGGGGCAATAGCAACTCCGACGGTGCTTCCGGTGACTTCAGTGTAGTTCTCCAACAGCCAGGCACGGTGGCGAGGTTTTCTCCTCCTCCGACAGCGACACCCATGGCAGCAATCCTTCCTATTCTCTCTCTCCCGTTTGAGCTCCTCTTTCTGGCAACCCCAACTGCGGCAGCGGAAGCACAACAGCTCAGAACGGCAAGTAGCGGTGGCGGTGGAAGTTTCTACAGTGACGACAATGTGGCTAGCCGCGGTTCGCACTCTCTCCTCGCGTGTCTCTTCTCTCCTTGCACGTCTTCTCTCTCCTGGTGAATCTCCATTGATGGTGACGATGGAATGGCGGTGGTTACTGGTGCGATGGCGGCGACTAGACACAGTTCCTCTGGCTCACGTTTTCTCTCTCCTTCTCTCGACGACAGCGACGCGGGCTCGTCGCTCCATGGACAGCGGCGATGAGGTGCGAGATCCTCTCTCTCTCTGGTTCAGCGGTGACTTAGCAGTGGTGAAGCTTCGACGGTAAGGTGTGGCAGTGACAACTCCTTCCTCCAGCTCGATGACGACGCGTCTCCCTCTCTTTCTCTCTTCTTTCTATGTGTGTGTGTTACGGTGAGAAGAGGGTGGGGTGAGGGTGACGACATTAAGTGAGGGAGTGCGTGAGTATGTGGGTGTATTAGGGTTAGGGTTTTGATTCGGGGAAAAAGGTGAGGAAAAGTTGGTAATTTCTAATAAAAATAGGAGTAATGTAGTAATTAAAAATTAATTTTAATCCAACAAAATTATCTTTAAAAAAAATACTATTTATTCATCAAGTTATAATTTATTCTCAAATAAATATTCTAATTCAAAAATTAGATTCATAGATT
>NC_029793.2:101585859-101615074 GCF_000816755.2 Arachis ipaensis
ATCAATTATATACATATATGGATATATCATGATGATGAATTATCGTAGTATGTTAATATAACATATACCTCTCAATGAGTCCTATGAAAAACACAAATCTAAGTCTAATACAAATTTGTCGTTGCCAAAAGCTATTCCAAATAACAACATAATATTCAAAATTCATTAGCTGTTACATGATTACACTACAAGAAAAAATTATATTTATAATAAAAAAATTGTTAAAAAATATGAATTTTGAAATAAAAGAAATTTGTAACATTTTCTGTTTGAGATCTACTTCAATTCAATTCATCTTTTACTTTCCTGATTGTTGCAATTTACTTTTCTCTTGTTTAATTTCTGCAATCCCAATTCCCAATTTCTTTTACAATTTAAGCAATTTACATTTCTTGCACTTTAAGATTCAGTCATTTACATTTCTTGCTATCTAAGTTTTTGCAATTTACATTACTTGCACTTTAAGATTCAGCTCTTTTAATTTTTCTGCATTTTAAATTCTTGTCAATTACCCCTCTCCCTTTACAATTCATGCAATTTGAATTCTGTCAATTACAAATCACTCAAATCAACTCTTATTCGCTTGACTAAATCAACCACTAAACTAAAATTGCTCAATCCTTCAATCCCTGTGGGATCGACCTTACTCACGTGAGTTATTATTACTTGATGCGACCCGGTACACTTGTCGGTGAGTTTTGTGTTGGATCATTTTCCACACATCATTGAGAATGAGAATAAAAGTACAAAACCTCAATGTTGAAGGAGAAGAATCGTTATCGTCAAAATGAGTTTGTAATAGCCTTTTATTACATCTCAAGACATCAACTGCTTGAAAAGAAGAATATAATAGAAGTTCAAAAGTTTAATTTTTCAGAGAAGATGGTGAAGAGAAAATAAGCGCAAGATGATAATAAAAATAAAAGAAGCTGGAATGTGAGAATACTAGAAAAAGAAAGTGATAGTCATAATTATAGTTGTAATTAAGACCGTTGATTTTATTAAGGGTTGAGATCTTCCACTGGACAGGGTCAATTTTTTCTCCACTAGAGAGGATCCATTCCCGGTTGGTGTGGATGTGAATATGTATGCACTACAAGAAAAAATAATATTTGTAACAAAAAAATTGTTACAAAAAATCTGAATTTTGAAACAAAAAGAATTTGTAACAAAAAAGGGGTTGTTGGAGTATGTTCTGTTGCAAAAAATTTTTGTAAAAAAAAAATAAAACTGTTACAATTCAAAGTAATATTTTGTAATAAATTTTTTGATACAAAAATCAAAATTCATTACAAAAGTGATAACAAATTTTGATCTTCAAAATATTTTTTATGACAATATATTTTTTTTATCATAAAATTTTGTTACAAAATATAACTTGATTTTATAACATGTTTTCTTTAGTTATAAAAGCACAATATTTATTTTGTAACAATTGTTTTTAATACAAATTACATACATAATTTATCAAATTGTCTTTTTAATTAATGATATATTAACTAATTTATTGAGCAAGTCAATATTTATATAATATGTAATAACATAGATAATTCAAACATACTTCATTTAACTAACATTGTTTTAAAACAAAATAACATTAGTGTCTACATTGATTAGTTCTACAAGTTATATTTCTTTCACAAGTTCAACCAAAAATTAAAAGTCTAACATAGATTAGTGTCTCTATGAAACAAAATATTCTTGAATCTTTTAGGTAGCATGTTGTCACCATTTTAACACTCTTGTAAATGAAAAAAACCAAAACAAAAATTAGAAACAAGATATAACACTAATTATATTTTTTTTCATTTACTTTTATTCAAAACTTTTAGAAAAATTTTGGCAGAACCTCCCCTAAAACTTAGATATTTTTACCGTCTACAGTTTCATAAAAAAATCAATTCATTACTTATTTCTCAATCATTATACAACCTAAATAATAAGTTCCATTAAAAAACACAAAGAGAAAGATAAAACAAGAGATACTAAAATTGAACAATTACATCAGCTTGCATAATAGAAGAAGAATTTATAATACTTTTATGATTTGAATTTAATTTTCTTTTTCCAAAGAGAAAAAAAATACTTCCTTTAGAACATTACCTTTGGAATTTAATAATCATACACTCTATATATCATTTTATGGACCACAAATAACAAATAGTAATACAATATTGCAAAGATAACCAACTTGCTGAGCAAGCTCTACTTGAAAATTGTTCACCACAGCCCTGTTATTCAAGTTCAGTTTGCCTTCTCTACCTAAAACACTACTAGAAAAATCACTTTTAGCGGCTATTTATTTTGCTTTTAGCGGCAATAAAAATAGCTACTAATACTTTTACTGGTAATTAGGCATTAGCCGTCTTATGCTTTGTCACTAAAAGATTTTATCGGTAATTATGATAATCGCCGGTAAAAAACATTTTAATGGCCGCAAAAAACTTATCACTTTTAGCTGCTATTTTTTGACAATTTTTATGACCACTAAAAATAATTGTATAATTGTAATGTTATTTACTTAGTTACCATCGTTATTGCCACTAAAATCTTAAAGCATGTTTTAATTATATTATACTCATTGTTTTTACATAAAAGTAACAATTTATTTTTTTTCCAAAGTTTCAAAATTATTTTTGTCAATAATTATTAATATTTGTATATAATATAAATATACTAAAATTAATTACTACACAAAATGACTCATTTCATTAAATTCATAATATCAATAACAAATTTATAATTTGTACAAAATACAAAAAGTTACTGCTTGGATATGCTTCTAAAATAACTGCAAAAAAATACTTTTACATCAACTCTAATCAAAATCAAAATAAAATTTGTCCACTTAATGTATATACAATTAAATTCATTCTCCTCAATAATAGCTTTCATGGCCCCTTCAATAAATATAGCAAATCCTTGAATCTCCAAAATGTGATTGGAACCTAATAAACATACATCTACACACTCATGAATGTTAATGTTGCTACTTTATAATTGGAATAAATAGAAAATAAATATACCTAATATTGGAATTGGGAAAATGAGAATCCTAATAGCATCCCCTTGTGTTGCTACCTTATAATATTCTATGCCAACAATCTTGACACCACATCACACTACACTGCATAAATTTTTCAATTTCGTTTATTCTCAAACAACAGAAAGAATATAGTAGGGGTGCAAAACCAAAAACATAAAAATCATGATTAACCATAGAAATCCAATTTCTTCAATGGTCAAGGAAATAAAATCAATCATGTTCACATTTCATACTAATTAGAAATTAAAGTAGGTGCTTCATTGTACTAGAAAGAATACAGAACATCAAAGATACAAGCACAAAGTTTTTTTGCCACTAAATACAAGCACAAACTCTAAACAGAAGCCATTAAGATTAAAGTGATTTTGGCATTTAGTATGTATACAAAAGAAAAAAGATAAAAAGTAGTTGTCAATTTCAAATCATAAGCCCTTAAAAGAATGCATAACTTCAATGTTTTTCCTTATTGATATGGTATAAATCCGATACTTCACAAAATCTATCATCAATTTAAAAAGAAAATTAATTTGAGTATTCATGCATCTACTATAGCATTTAGTTTAAATCTAACTATGAACGAATTGAAAAGAAGGGGAGTGGTGTAACACCCTAATTTTTAGCACTTCATGATCATATTAAAAATAAGGCGTTACTAACCTAATTCCTTTTATTATCTATTTAATATTGAGCCTTTACGCGTAAATCTATCGATGGTTTTACTAAAACTTATAACTTCTCTAACAAGAACAAACAACCACATATTCACATATTTAATATTAATAATACATTGTAGTATTATATACAAAAGCAATTACAGAACCTACCCCTCTGAATAAAACTCTAACTAGCAAGGCGAGGGGAAAATAAATTTTAACAACTCAACTCGTAAACATATTCCTCTGTGCTCCCGCAGCTTCACAATAAGCCTTCGCACCTGTAGCTAGGGGTGGAGATAGGGGGTAAGAACTGAGGAGTTCTTAGTAGGGTCGGAATTAGGAGTTAAGTTCATTATTCAAATTTAAAGCTCATATTTTTCTTATAAAAATTTCACGCAAAATGACATTTCATATATTTCACCACTTACTAAGAAACCATTTTAATCAAAACTTACTGTTGGTCCTTCCAATCATAGCCTTGGGCCCAAATCAAATCAACTCGGCCTACGGCCCAATTCAACACGAATCACCATCAAAACTCAATCACAAAACAGAATCAATCATAGACACAAACAATGCAAGACAAACACAAATCAGAAAGCAATTACAGAATATAGAAACCAATCACAAGCACACACAATCATGAAAACATAATCACAACAAGTATGCACAAATAAGTATGATGCATGACTAGTCCTATACAGGCCATGAGCTCATGTGTCGGTTTGTTGCCCGATTCTCGACACTGGTCCTGAGATAAGCATTTCGTACTGCCGCCCTTATCTCAGCCAACATCCCCTACATGAGCGTTACACATCGCCGTCCTCATGGGAGAATCTTCCTTTCGGTCTTCAGTGAGCGTTACGTATCGCCGTTCTCACTGAGCCGTCCTTATAGTATCAAGTGAGCATTACGTATCGCCGTCTGATCCCCACTAGACACTTGGCACTAAGGCCCAAACAACACTCAATTTCTTTTCAATCTTTGCTCTCTACTCTACCACGGTAGAGATTCCTTTAATTAATAACTTCTTTTCTATCTGCTCTTGATAAACCACTATTTTATGGTTTATCTTGTGCTAATTTGAGTGGTTTTTATCAATTCTTTGCTCACTTATTCATATAATTTGCATGGTTTTACAAATCCTTCCTAATTTTGTGATATAGTTGAAAACATATTTCCTGGGCCTTTAAACTGTCAATTTTAATTACCCTTTATTACCATTCGATGTCGTGATTTGTGTGTTAAGTGTTTTCAGGCTTTATAGGGCAGGAATGGCTTAGAGGATGGAAAGGAAACATGCAAAATTGGAAGGAACGCGAGAAAATGAAGTTTTGAGAATCTGGTAGTGACGCGCACGCAAAGACGACGCGTACGCGTGCCTAGCGCAGAAAACAAGCGACGCGTACGCGTGACTGACGCCTATGCGTGACAAAAAATTTTGCCAGACGACGCGTACACGTGACTTACCTGTACGCGTGACATGCGCCACGTGCAGAAATTGCAGAAAGTGCTGGGAGCGATTTCTGGGCTCTTTTTGGCCCAGTTTCAAACCCGAGAACACATAATATAGGCTGCAGAGTTGGGGAATCAAGGGGATAATGAATTCATTCACATAATTTTAGGTTTTAGATGTAGTTTCTAGAGAGAGAGACTCTCTCCTCTCTCTAGGTTTTAGGATTCTTTGGTTTAGCTATGTTCAATTTCAGATTTCTATCTTAGTTTAATTTAGTTTCTCTTCTACTTTTATTTGTCTTAGCATTCTAGTTTATTTATTTACCTTATTGATCTCTTTATGTTGCTACTTTAGTATATAAATTCTCATGTTAGATTTGACTTTTCTATTTAATGCAATTTGAGGTATTTCATATTTATTGCTTCTTCTATTATTTTTGATTCATTGATGTTTGCAATTGGTTGTTTAGATTTAATATTCCTTGCTAGTTTCCTATGTTTTTATGTTATGCCTTCCAAGTGTTTGACAAAATGCTTGGTTGGATTTTAGAGTAGATTTTTCTCCTCTTGGCTTTGGTTGAGTAATTGGAGACTCTTGAGTTATCAAACTCCATTGTTGATTTATAATTGAAAGTTGCTAGTTGATTTGGATCCCTCTAAAGCTAGTCTTTCCTTAGGAGTTGACTAGGACTTGAGGAATCAAATTAATTTATCCACTTGACTTTCCTTCATAGTTAGAGGTTAACTAAGTGGGAGCAATGGACAATTCTCATCACAATTGATAAAGATAGCTAGGATAGGACTTCTAGTTCTCACACCTTGCCAAGAGCTTTTCTAGTTATCGATTTAATTCTTGCAATTTACTTTTCTTATTCCTTATTTAAAAATCCAAAAAGATACTTTTCCATTACCAATAATAAATACACCTCCCTGCAATTCCTTGAGAGACGACCCGGGGTTTAAATACTTCGGTTTATTTTTATTGGGTTTGCTTAAGTGACAAACAAATTTTTGTATGAAAGGATTCTTTGTTGGTTTAGAAACTATACTAACAACGAGGATTTATTGTGAAATCTTTATCGACAAGAATCCGCTCATCAAAAAAATGGCGCCGTTGCCGGAGAATTGCAAACGTGTGCTTTATTATTGGTTATTGTGAATATTGTGAATAAATTTGGTTTTTCGTTTCTTTGTTAGTTGTTTCTAGTTTTAGGAGTTTAGTTTCATTATTCCTTGTTAGTTTTTGTTTTTATTTTCTCTTGATACTATGAATTCTCACCCCTTTGGCTATGAGTTTGGTCACAATCATGTTGTAGGAAGAGGAGATTACAATGAAAGCTTGGATCAAGGATGGGACAATCAAAGATGGGAGGAGCCACAAGGATTTGATCAACCCTCTTGGCAACAACCACCTCCAAGGTATTATCAACAACCATTCTATGATGCTTACCAAGACAATGTTTATGGTGGACCTCTTCGTGACAATCAACACCCACCACAATATACCTATGAACCCCCTCCTCAACATAGCTTTAGACCACCATACTCACAAGCCCCTTTCCACCATTCACCTCCATATGAACCTAACCCATATCCACCTAACCAACCACCATACGAACCATATGAACCATACCCAGAACCACCACCTCAATATACACCATCTCCATACCCTTATCAACAAGAACCACCTCCGTATTATGAACCTTCTCTCCCAACAAATGAACACTCCTATCTACCCCAAGCTCCCATAGATGATACCTTTAGTGTTATTCGCCAAGGGCAACAGGAGCTTTAAACCACACTTATCTCTACTTTCACCGGTCTCACCTCTACCCTCTAAGCTCTTATATCTCGTATGGATCCATCCTTTACCCCTAATACTCAACCCTCAAGCTCTAGTATACTTCCTTTCCACCCATGTCTATCAATCCAAGAGCAACATGATCCAAATTACGCTATTGACATGGAACAAGAGAGAAGGAATCGTCTTAGGGACGTAATGGATCGGGTTCACGCATACATACTTCAAGAGAAGCAAGAGGAGGCCCAAAAGGTGGAGGTCATCAAGGAGGAGTTGGATTTTGTACTGGAGCAAGCGGAGAAAGCCGAAATTATTGAAGAAGAGGAAGTGGTTGAAGACTTAGGAGATGCGGAACCTCCATGGGAACCTCCAGTCATAGAACCTCCCTCCAAGAGGCTTGAAATTGATGTTGAGGAGGGTGTACAACCTCCAAGACATATCATGGTTGAAGACGTTAAGGAGGTTGGTCATGAGATGGGTTCAATACTTAATGAGTTCTTACCTACAATTGAACCCTCTCCCATTGAACTAGATAAAGAGGTTACTGTTGCAGAAGCTTGTCAAGAGGTGGAGATCATCAACGAGTAGCCCAAGAGAGTAAAGCATACATTGGCAAGGCCACCACTGGAGATACCTCCCCCCAAGCCATTACCATCCAACACAACATTCAAGTGGGTAAAATTCTTATCCTTAAACTCTACCTTTCCACTTGAATATGGTCTGCTTGAAACGGATGGACAACTTAGAGCTATCTGTAGTTTTAAGAGTAAAAGGGAGATGGTTAGTGGTTGGCAGCACCGTCCTAGGTTCGTTATGGTTGAAAGCTCAAGGCCTAATTGCAAGGGTTGGTATAGAACCAAAGTGAATGGGTCCAGGAGGATGTATGGATGCTTACACGAGAATTTCAAGGCTAAACCACTCAGATGAAATCATGATGATCAACTTAAAGACGGGTGTAGAAACAAGATTTGGGAGCCCGGCATACGAGAGGATCAAGTTTGGGAGCTCGAAGCTTGTGAAGAACTTCATTAAAGCTTGGTGAATTCACTTGGAGATGTTAGAGCTTATTGGAAGTCCAAGTGTTGGTGGCAGTTTCAAGATGAGTTCAAGCACAAGTCACCATGACAAGGAGCTCACCAAATGTCCAACTTAAGGACTTTAACTAAAAGTGCTAGGTGGGAGACAACCCACCATGGTACGATCTTCCTTTTTATTAGTTTTATTTTATTTTTGTCAGTGTTAATTTCCAATTCTGCATGTTTACCATTATTTTGCTTCATATTTCTTAGGTTAAAAAAAAGTGATCAACGCGCAAGCGTCTACGACGTGCACGCATCATTTGTGTATGCGCAACTAAATAGAGAGTTGTGCGAGAGACGTCCCCTGCAAATTTTTCAACCCACGCGTAAGCGTCAACGACACGTACGTGTGGGCGTGAAAATCGGCGTAAAGAGCGAATTGAACAGAAAGTTGTACGGCCACTGTGCTGGAATCGCGCGAACAGTCACGCGTCAATGTGCATGTTTGGCCACCCACACGTACGCGTGGGCGACGCTTACACGTCACATGGCTTCTTCAGTTTTCACGCGTACGCGTGATGCGCGCGCACGCGTCGCACCTTATTTTTCATTTCTTTCTCCTTTCTTCTATCCTTTCTCCTTCTTTCCTCCTCTTTTCTTCCTTTCTTCTTCTTCATTTCTTTAACTTCTCATCCTTATTCTTTTTTCATTCTATTTTTACTTAATTTATTTGCATACTTTTATTCATTGCATTTAAATCTTGTGCATGTTTTGTTTTCTTTTCTAAGTTTATTATTCTACCATTGGTGTTAAATGTTCTTATTCAACTGTTGTATCTTTTCTGATATTATTTTGGTGCTTCATGACTTGTTTTATTCTGATTGGGTGATATTATTTAAGTCAATGCTAATCTTTTATGATACTTGTATTCCTCTTGCATTGACATGAATTTATATTGTCTTTCATTACCTACTATCTCTTCCCCATTGTTGCAATTTTTGCAATATTGATATGCCATTTGCTTCTACTGTTTTCTCACTTGCATGTTGTAGCTACCATGTACTTGAGACTCTCGTTATTTGGCATTAACCTACCCATATTTTATTTATTTTCTATCTTTGTTTCTGGGTTACTTTTCTTCTTTTCCTCTTCTTTCAGGATGGCCACCGAGAAAGGAAAAGAGAAGCTTCTCAATGGGGCGACAGACAAGTCCATTTGCACAATCTATGGAAAAAAGCATCAGCTGGAGCAGCCTGTCCACTTGCACATCTTAGCATGCACCGAGGACGGTGCAATCTTTAAGTGTGGGGAGGTCAATACCGACTTCCGTGGGTTAGTTATTTCTTACTTCAACACCAATGTTTAATTTTTCTTGTAAATTAGTTGTTGCATTTGCATGTTTGATTGCATGTTTGTTTGATTTTGTGCATTTAGCTATTACTTGGTTGAAGTAACATTTTCTTTTTCTATGAAACTTTTTATAGCATTTCACTAATTTAAATTAAAACTTTTTTGTTAAACTTGTTTGAGGATTTTAATTTGGAACATGGTTTATAGCTAAGAACACACAACCTGTGAGGTTTTGAGCTTAATTATATGGTTACATTATTTAACCATAATATTTTATTCTTGTGTGTTTTCTTCTCTATGATTATAATCTATAGTTTGTTCCATTCTATATGTCCATTATTTAGTGTATTTACATGCTTATATGTGATTGAGGCCATCATTTGTTGTTAGCTCACTTATCCCAAATAGCCTACCAATCCAATTACCTTTGTTTGCCACTTTGAGCCTTTTAATCCCCTTTTATTCTATACTTTACCACATCACTAGCTTTAAGCGAAAAAACAATTAATTACCCCAATTGAATCTTTGGTTAGCTTAAGATAGAGATTGTGTATCAATTAAGTGTGAGGAAATGTGGGAACTTGGGTGTTTTGTGTTTTTACTGACAAATATTAGAAATTTGGGTGCTTGCTCATGTGAAATCAGAAAAACCATATGCATTGATATATTATGTTTTTATTTATGATAAAAAAAGAAAAAAGAAAAGAAAAGTACAAAAAAAAAAGAAATAAATGAATAGGGGATAAAATCACCCCAATACTAAGTTCAATAAAAAGATCAATGCACATGTGATGGAATTAAAAATTGATGCATGAGTATGTAAAATATACAAAAGTGAGATTTTGGGTAGCTAGGCATGATTTTAGAATTATATAGAGTATGTGTGTGTGTTAGGTGAGAATTTAGGTTAGTCAAAGATTCAAAGTATAACTCACTTGGCCATACATGTTTTCTCACCCCTACCTTAGCCCCATTACTACCTTAAAAAGCCCTCATGATGTTTGCATTTGTACATTAAATATTTGTTGATTGGTTAGATGAAGAACAAAGTTTTAGAAAGCATGACTAGAGAAGAGTAGAGTGGATTAACCCTAGACACTTGAGCGATTAGAGTGCATATACACTTCCAGTGAGGGTTCAATGCTTGATTCTATGTTCCCTGCTTTCATGAGTTATCTTCTTATAAGTTTACTTGTCTTTTATTATATGATTTGAATTAGTGGAATCTGATTTATGTTTGTCTTGGAGAATTTGTTTACTCTTAACCAAGTAGGTAGAAGTATTTTTGCATTTAGTTGCATTCATATAGATAGGTTGCATTTCATAAGTTTTACCATTCCTCTTCACTACTTTATATCTTCTCTTGAGCTTAGCATGAGGACATGCTAATGTTTAAGGGTGGGGAGATTGATAAACCACTATTTTATGGTTTATCTTGTGCTAATTTGAGTAGTTTTATCAATTCTTTGCTCACTTATTCAAATAATTTGCATGGTTTTACAAATCCTTCCTAATTCTGTGATATAGTTGAAAACATGTTTCCTGTGCCTTTAAACTGTCAATTTTAATTACCCTTTATTACCATTCGATGCCGTGATCTGTGTGTTAAGTGTTTTCAGGCTTTATAGGGCAGGAATGGCTTAGAGGATGGAAAATAAACATGCAAAATTGGAAGGAACGCGAGAAAATGAAGTTATAAGAATCTGGCAGCGACGCACACGCATGGGCGACGCGTACGCGTGCCTAGCGCAGAAGATGTAAGATCCGGTTAATTAACGGCTAATTAACCCATAAATGAAAATTTATTCTAGAAAGCCAAAAATGTTATTTTTATGGCTTAATATGATAGAGGAAATTGAGACGAGAATTTCGGTACCAATTTTATAGAAATCGGACCAAGATTGGACCGAACGGGCCAAACCGGGCCAACCGGATCCAAGGTGGGCCCTTGGCCCAACTAAACTAAATCAAAACCCTAGTTTTCAGCACTCTCTCTCCTCATTTGAGACACTAAACACGCTGAAATGGAGGCCATGGAAGGAAGAACACTCTCTCAAGTTCTATCTCTCACTTGATCTTCAAACCACCATAACTTTTGATCTAGAGCTCCGATTGCCGCTCCGTTTGCGGCCACGCGTTCACCGCGGAGAGCTCTACAAAACCCATATAATCAATCTTGAGGTAAGCCACGTTTTACTGTTCGAAATTCCAGCCCTTGATTTCGAGTTTCATGAGTAAAAATGTTGAGATTTTGGGTTCTTTGATGTTATAGGACCCAACTCTCTTGAAGGAGAAGGTTAATCTTGTCTCTTTGGACCTTGGGTGTGGTAAGATTCTCAACCCTAGTGTGATTTGTTTTTCTATGATGTTTGGGTATTGAGATGTTGTGTATGGGTATGATGATTGTGGCTTAGGTTGTGTATATGTGAATATTGGAGCTTGATTGGTGATTTTGGAAAGCTTGGAAGAGGGTTTTGTGTGATAAAATCTGTTCTTGGAGGTGCTGAGACCTTGAGAGCTTGAGGAAAAGTGGTTCGTTTTTGGGCATACTTTGACGGGACATAACTTGGACTACGGATCTTTGATTTGTGCCAATTCTGTTTAGAAATGAAATTGGATCCAGGATGTCCATGCCGTTCGAAGAACGGGTGAAAAATGATTTAAAATGAGAGAGTTATGACCGTCGGAAGATTGGGGGTTGAATCTGTAAATTCTGCAGCTTTTAACTTAGAAAATTTTTAGCAGAATGACCCCTCGCGCGTAGGCGCACTTGGCGCGTATGCGCCGTTCTTCGAGAAAGCATCATCCACGCGTGCACATGGAGTGCGCGTACGCGTGGCCCTGTTTTCATCCCAAAGTTGATTTTTGAATTTTAAAAGCCAAATTTCATACTTCTAAGCCTCCGATCTCACCACTTATGTCTTAAATCATTATGATATGCCTAGCATGAGGAAAAGGGCTAGTGAATGTGGTAACTTGCGAGTGAAGCAAGGAAAAAATGAATGATCCATGAAGATCAAAGATGATTATGTGAGATGTGGAGGATGGCGGTGGAAGTGCTTGTTATGCCATGGGCCGAAGGGCCGTAATTGTTAATGAATTGGCTGGTTATGGATTTAACCGTGAGCCGGATGGCTGGATTTTGCCGTGTGACGGTGGAGCCATGTTTATGGCTAAGTATAAATGCATATATGTTGTTGAATGAATTGTGAATGTTTGCACTTCCACCATTGGAGATGAGGGTTTCCCTGGGTAGTAGCAGTGGCTAGCCACTACATGCTCCAGGTTGAGACTCGAAGCTCTTTTGACCCTATGTCGTAAGTGTGGCCGGGCACTGTGAAAGGCCCGGATGAGCTCGCCCCCGTAAATATTCACTAGTGAGGGTGATGGATATGGATCATGTTTATGATCAAGTTATCTGGAGGAAGTTCTAGGATTGCCTTCGGCTTTCCTCTATTATTATGTATTATATATGTGGAAGCTGTTACCATGCCGAGGACCTTTGGTTCTCACCCATGCGGATTTTGTGGTTTTCAGATGCAGGACGCGAGGCTTCTCGTTGAGGCATGCTGGAGACTTCTGGATTAGCGAAGATCTTTTGTTCTCGGGACTCTTTTTTGGGTTATATATCTTGTTTAGATACTTTTATCTCCATTAAATAATACAAACTGTGATGACTCCTTCTAGAGGGGATTTTTGGAGAATAGGTTTTCTGTATTTGTGTCCCTTTGGGTTTCCTTTGGGGTTTCCCCTTATTTTATCATATGTATATATTGCTATGCTCAGGCCGGTTATCTTCGCGGCCGGATTTTGAGTCTTGATATTCCTGTTTTTGACACTCTTTTGTATATATAATATCACGATAGCTTATCCCGGTTCATTACGTTATCGATCGGAGTGTTGCGCGTTCGAGTTACGGTTTTTGTTTACCCCTTTTTTCTACAAAGGCTCCTAGTTATAATCAATTATTCATACTACTATACGTACTAAATTTTTGTTTTAGAGGTCGTAATACGTTGCCATCTCTGAATTATGACTTAAGCATAAGACTCTGTATGGTAGGGTGTTACAGAAGACAAGCGATGCGTACACGTGACTGATGCATACGCGTGACAAGGAATTTTGCCAGACGACGCATACGCATGACTTACGCGTACGCGTGACATGCGCCACGTGCAGAAATTGCTGAAAGCGCTGGGAGCGATTTCTGGGCCCTTTTTGGCCCAGTTCCAAGCCTGAGAACACAGAATAGAGGCTGTAGAGTGGGAGAATCAAGGGGATAATGAATTCATTCACATAATTTTAGGTTTTAGGATTCTTAGGTTTAGCTATGTTCAATTTCAGATTTCTATCTTAGTTTAATTTAGTTTCTCTTCTACTTTTATTTGTCTTAGCATTCTAGTTTATTTATTTACCTTATTGATCTCTTTATGTTGCTACTTTAGTTTATGAATTCTCATGTTAGATTTGACTTTTCTATTTAATGCAATTTGAGGTATTTTATATTTATTGCTTTTTCTATTATTTTTAAGTCATTGATGTTTGCAATTGGTTATTTAGATTTAATATTCCTTACTAGTTTCCTATGTTTTTATGTTATGCCTTCCAAGTGTTTGACAAAATGCTTGGTTGGGTTTTAGAGTAGATTTTTCTCCTTTTGGCTTTGGTTGAGTAATTGGAGACTCTTGAGTTATCAAACTCCCTTGTTGATTGATAATTGAAAGTTGCTAGTTGATTTGGATCCGTCTAAAGCTAGTCTTTCCTTAGGAGTTGACTAGGACTTGAGGAATCAAATTGATTTATCCACTTGACTTTCCTTCATAGTTAGAGGTTAACTAAGTGGGAGCAATGGACAATTCCATCACAATTGATAAGGATAGCTAGGATAGGACTTCTAGTTCTCACACCATGCCAAGAGATTTTCTAGTTATCGATTTAATTCTTGCAATTTACTTTTCTTGTTCCTTATTTAAAAACCCAAAAAGATACTTTTTCATAACCAATAATAAATACACCTCCCTGCAATTTCTTGAGAGACGACCCGAGGTTTAAATACTTCGGTTTATTTTTCTTAGGTTTGCTTAAGTGACAAACAAATTTTTGTATGAAAGGATTCTTTGTTGGTTTAGAAACTATACTAGCAATAAGGATTTATTATGAAATCTTTACCGACAAGAATCCGTTCATCAGCTCTACTATGGCAGACGTTCTTCAAATTCTTTTTAGTCTTTGTTCTCTACTCTCCTGTGGTAGAGATTCCTTAAGTTAATACTTTCTTTTCTCTTGTATTCTCTACTCTCATGTGGCACAAGTTCTTTAGTTTCTTTTATTCTTTTAATTCTTTTATTCTCTATTATTTATTGAATTATATTTCCATTTAACTCAACAACCTTTGTCAGAGTTTGGCTTCCAGTGCCATAACCACTGTAAGCAACCTCTATTTTATAGGTGCGACTCTCTTGAGCCGATGTATGCATTGATAACCTCTGTAAGCAACCTCTGTCTTACAGGTGCAACCATCCCCTGAAGTGACCGATGTATCTCTGGAAAGCAAATCTCAGTGGACTCACCACCATATTTCTACTTACCTCTTTTTCTTTTCATTCTTTCTTTCTTTTCTTTCTTATAATTCTACAATATAAATTATCTTCGCGCTATTCTCTCGCCTTTCCCTAAGTGTCTTATGGAAAGAGAATAAAAAATTCTTAATTTAGATTTGTCTTTCGAAAACTTTTAGGACAATTTTCTGCTTATCTTTTTAGTATATCATAAATAAAATCATATCTTTTAAATAAAATACTAATATATAATATATTTCAAAAATACATTGATAATAATCTTAATAAATTAATAATAATAATGATGATTTTCTTTATTACCCAAAACTTATTAACTTGAACTTTAAATAATCTTATTACTCAACCTCTGTAAGTAACCTCTGTCTGACAGGTGCGACTCTCTTGAGTCGATGTAGGCATTGATAACCTCTGTAAGCAACCTCTGTCTTACAGGTGCAACCATCCCCTGAAGTGGCCAATGTATCTCTGGAAAGCAAATCTCGGTGGACTCACCACCATATCTCTACTTACCTCCTTTTCTTTTCATTCTTTCCTTCTTTTCTTTCTTATCATTCTACAATATAAATTATCTTCGACTATTCCCTCGCCTTTCCTTAAGTGTCTTATGAAAAGAGAATAAAAAATTTTTAATTTAGATTTGTCTTTCTAAAAATTTTAGGACAGTTTTCTGCTTATCTTTTTTGTATATCATAAACAAAATAATATCTTTTAAATAAAATACTAATATATAATATATTTCAAAAATACATTGACAATAATCTTAATAAATTAATAACAATAATAATAATTTTTTTATTACCCAAAACTTATTAACTTGAACTTTAAATAATCTTATTACTCAAAACTTATTAACTTAAGTTTTATTATTAATCTTTTATAAAATATCCATTTTACCTCTATAATTTGTTTATTACCCAAAATACCCGAAAACTTATATAATTACGAATAGTACCTCGACTTTTGTATACAAATATAATGTTACCCTTTAAAAATAAAGTTTAAATATTAATCTTCCTCTTATTCTAAAACCGAAACCCTTAGCCCTTCCCTTTCAAAATATTATTTCTATTTTAATCCGTTTTCGAGTTTCTCGATTACTGATTTTTCATAACTTTTAATTTAATCTTTCAACCACCAAATCTTATCAATTTCCTTAAAATATCACATCACAACAGTCCCAAAACTATTAAAAGAACCACAGCTGAGCTGTTCCTTATAGCCAAATTAACAAATCACAAGCAACACCAATAATTCAACATAAACTCATTCAAACTCAAACAATAATCAACCAAATCAATATTCACTTATCAAATTCATATTTAATTATTATAAAGTTACCAAACCCTACCTCCGTACAAAATCAAAACAACGGAAGCTCCGGAGATGTTTTCTAACCGAGCCGTTGAAGAAAAAAACGTCAAAAATCGCTTGTGCATCCTAAAACTCCAATTGGCCGAACTCAAGAAAAATAGGAGCTACGTCATTATTAACTTTTACTGGACAAAAATAACGTCAACGTGTAGAAGACGAAAATATAAACATTTTATCGGATTAGATTTTTTATTGGAATTACGAATCTCAATAAATTGAAGCCGAAAAATTTACGGTGCCATGACTTCTCATTCTCTCTCACTCACGGCCCTTTGTTTCTTTTCCTTCTTTTATTTTCTTCAAGCTTAACTTGGTGGTTAATGAAGAGAAAAGAAAGATTAATTAGGACTGATAATAATGAACCAAAATTTGTGGTGATTAAGGCATTAAGGTGTCATTGGTTATATATATATATATATATGCATGCCATCCACGTTTTCATATCTTTCTTATACTCCCTTAATGGCCTCGGCCAATTCTTTTTCTTCTTGTTAGTGGTAGATAAAAATACAAAAATATTTTGTAACAAAAAAAATTAGTCAAAAACAGTCATAACTTGTTTTATTTATTATTTATTAATTATTACGATAATTAATTAATATTAAATAAAAAAAATTCTGACTATTTTCTTTGTTTATCTAACATTATCCGTTCACATAATTAATTAATAATCTTTCCGTTTCTTATATTAGTTACCAAATAGCATTATTTTTTGCTTGTCACGCTCATAATCTAACCCATGCGTTGCTATCATATATGCTTTTGTTTCCTTAAATCAATTATGTAAACTATTTAATTATTTTTATTAAAAATATTTTTTTTTTAAATTACATCTCAATATAATATATTAATTCATAAATAGCTAATTATTTAATTTTTAAAAATTCAGGGTATTACAAGGGGTACCTTTCTCGGCCAACAATGTCCAAAATCTGAGTCTTGAAGTCCTAAATAAGATTTTAAGCTTACAATTATATACAAGAAAGCTGAAGATAAATATTGTGGATGACAGCTCAAGCATTATTTGCTTTTGATTCTCTAGAAGCAAGGCTCCTCTGAGCATGTTCATTTTTTACTTCAGCTGCATTACATGTATCATTTTATAAAGATGCAGGTGATGATGATGGCAGGTTTCTATTATTGAATTCCTTACTCTCTTTGCAAAATTATCTGCAGTATTTGATGGATAAGTATATAATTCAGTTATAATTACAATGACTAATACCAAAGTTCATACCATGAAGGATTTGTGGTGTTGTGGATGAAGAAAATGTTGGAAATAGATCTTCTATATCAACCAAATAATGGTCCATCATTTGTCATTAACCAAATATGTAAAGACTTGGGAGTAATAATTGAATAAATTAAAGAATGGAGAAAACAACAAAGGTATGCATATATATAGTTATAGTCACTAAATAAGTTATAACCTTTTGATTTTGGGAGTAGGATGGTAAATTTTTGTGGTTTCCAAATTTCTTAGCCTACAGTAGTGTCACAGCCCAAAACGAGCCATGACCGGCGCTCAGGAAAATAATCCCTAGCAAGCCTAACCGACTCAAAGATAAATTCAATAAGAAAATTACAAATATTTTAAAATAACTTTACAATTTCTAAAATGAATAATTACATGTTTTTAACAAAAGGTAAAATAAATAAATATGAATGGATCCTGCCTGTGACATATGGAGCATATACATCTAGGACTCGACAAAAATAGATACTCATTGTAGATCGTGACTCTTGATTAGAAAGTCTCACATGGTCAAGTATTTGTTCCTGAAAAATATTTTTAGAAAAAGGGGTGAGTTTTGCAACTCAGTGACTAGACAATACATCTATAATCCACATGAGACCATATAAACATTATTATCAAAGTAATTTGAATTAGAAAATAGCAGTTGATAATAATAAGTGAATCAATAAGGGAGTTCTCATACAGAAATCAAATCAAAAGTCCACACCTGGACGGCTCCACCTCTATGGGTAGCCCTTTCCTCTTGTGTGTCCTAACAGAATAACAGATCTAACGTGTGGCCTACACGTTAGGCTAGCAACACCCCTGCTAGCTGGAGTCTGAGTTAGATGCATCTAAGTTAACGTCATAACCGCCGTTAACTACGGTTTTCTAATACGAGCCTCCCAAACCAATTCCAAACATATAATTTTAAATACAACAAATCTTTGATCTTTCAAATATATAAGGTATCGAATAAAATCAAATCAGATAATACTTTCTCATCCAAATCATATTCAATCCTATTTCTCAATCTTAAAGCATTTCAAACATATTTCATAATTCCAAAATAAGTGAGTACCAACAAAATTTCAATGCTTCAAAAATACATATTCGAGTAGAATCAAATGCTTTAAAATAATATAAAACTTCTTCAAACATACATATAGTCTCATAAAAATATATAGTCTCATGTGCATATTAGAATGAGCTTAACAATGATAAATATATAGTTCTAATAACTCAATTAGTAAAACCAATTTAAAATCCTTTGATAATAATCTTTGTAAGTATAACTAAATTCAAAGCACCGTATATAAAAAAAAATATTTATAGACGTAAAGCCAAACAATTATAAATGTAAAGCCTACTCACAATTTGGTCCTAAGGGACCGAAGAAACCGAACCCAAAATGCCGAATTAAAAGCTGAGAAAAGTTGGAATAGAATGGAACGACAGAACACAGAGTTTGGACCGAGCCAGTGGCAGCAACTTCAATTCAAACAGCACCAACGACTACGTCTCGAATGTCATCTCGACAACAACAGCAGCATCGCTACCACTTCTAGCCCGTAACAAATAGCAGCAAAAGCAAATCAATCAAGAAAGATGGCACGAAAATAGAGCGACACAGTAAGGTAGATTAAAGTGGAACAGGAATAAGAAGAGATGTCAAGTACAAGCAGAATGGGGTTTGTTTTACCAAGGGAAAGGTATAGCAGTGGTGGCTCTTGGCGGCGACGACTCCGGCAGCAACTTTCATGGCCCTAGAGACCCCGGCAACCAATGGAAAACCAAAACCAGAAGCAGAACAGAACAATCCTTCTCCGGTGACCTCCTCCATCTGCAACGGAGGCAACCCCAATGTCGGTGGAGAAACAGAAGGCTGGCTCTGTGTCACGGTGGTGGAAGGCGGCAGCACTTTGGCGACGAGCTCCAGCAGAGCTCCCCTTTCTCCCTCCCATTCGCGTCCTCCTTCTCTGCCCTAGTTGGCAACGATGATGACCTCAACCAGGGCGGCGACAGTCTCAATCAACTGCAGTGGGCGGTGACGGGCACAGCGACGATGACAAGACTCCCTCCTCCCTCTTCTACGTCACGCACTTTCCTCTTTCTCCGTGGAAGGCCTGTGATCTCACTCTCATCTCTCTCGCGCATCTATTCTTTTCTCTGCGATGGCAACAGTAGCGCCCACCCCTGCTGGCATCGTCTCTTCTTTTCCCTTTCTTCTTCTTCCTTTCTTCTTCAATCGCTCCTCTTTTGATTTCTGTTCTCCTCCCTTTCTCCCGTTCTTTCTCTTATTTGTGGGTGTATGTGTTGTAACATTAGGGATTTTTGGATTAAGGTTAAGGTGGGAAAAAGAGGGATAAGGGTAGTCTAGAAATTTTGATAAAATATGAGGGTAAGGTAGTAATAAAAAACACTTGGGGCATTACAAGTAGCATCTTCAAGGTACCCACTTGATGCATCTGATGAAAAGCATGAATAAGCTTCAGTTGCACCAAAGACCAAACAACAACATAATAAGCAAAATTAACATCACAAATTAGAAAAGAAACATGTATCATCATGTATGTAATTATGTCATACCAAGAGACAGATATAAGTGAATTACTCCAATGTCCAATTCCATAGAATTGAGGGCAATGCAGTGACAAGTGAGAACAGAGCACAGAATATTAATATGTTGTATATAATATATAAGTACTAATAAGTAGTGAATGCAGGTTAGTGTAGAACATTCATATATGTGAACAAAAAAGACTACTAGGTTACACTTTAAGCTTTGAGCAAATTAAATTATTGTAATGGCTCCACTTTATAGCTATGAAAAAAAGGTACTGCCTTAACTTGATCTCAAGGCATCTTTAAATATATAACATTTTAAGTTAGTATTATTAGATAGAATGATATTAAACATCTATGACTATGAGTTCTATATAGTTTAAACATTGTTCCCATCACTATTCTTACAATCATTATGAGTTCTATAGTTTAAAACTTGATACTACATCCAAAATCTAAAATTGGGTTTATGGAATAACAGTAAGCATTCATGCATTCATGCTCATAAACATTTGAATTTTGAACTCCTTAGTAATAAAGTCAGTTATATTTAGGTCCTCTGCACTCACTGAATATAAAACTTACCTTTTTGGCAAGAACGTTTTGCGTGCCTTCGGTGAGAGAACAACATTCCACGACCACGAAAAATGATTAACAACAACAGCCTGAAATTATTTCCAAAAGTTTCTTCAAAGTTCAATCTCAACAGTATCAGTAGAAAATGTAGGATTAGAGTAGTGACTTGTATTATTTCATTGTAATATATACTAATCACACGGATATATACCATTAGTCACATGCATCAATTGAACACATGGCGGCTCAATTTTTCCTGTTTTGAGAGCCCACCAAAAATCTGCTACAGCAGATTCATGGAACAATAATTTGTTGATTCACAAATATTACAAACAAAAGCATTCATACAGTGAAGTTCAACAATAGCAATAGATATGTGAGAAAATAGAATAGTACCGGAAATGTGGTAAGCTCAACACAGCAACTAGAAGAAAAATAAGAAGGCGAGAATGGAGTAGAAGGAGGAGCTGCCATTGGAGAAAGAGAGAATAAACAGAAATATGAAAAATCAAAATAATTAGGAAGATTGACATTATTATAACCTAATTTCATAACAAGTTTAATAGTTCACCAAGCTTCAACGTGAAAACGACAAACAATTGCGACGTGAAGCTATGATCTCCACGGCTTTCGGCCTCCTGGTTCCTCATGTTCTGAATCCCCGAATCCACAGCTACAAGTTGGGAGCAATTCCACTCGGAAGAGTAGATCTAAGGATGATGCAACAACGGTAGCTCTGGAACTGGAAGACCTTGGCGACGGTGGATCTGAGACAACGACGCAGATTTGAGGTGGAGGATAGACGAAATAGGAATAGAGATGCGATTTAAAGGAGTATAGGATGATGAGCAGTGACCGTCGGCGGTGGCAAGACCTATGGCGGCAATGGTCGGCGATGGAGGAAAGTGAGTTCTATTATGGTGACAGAAGAGAGTGAAAATGTATTTTCACTATTTTGTGAAATACCAAACCAGGAACAATTTTCTTTTTTATTTCTCTTTTCCAATCAATTTGATTTGAGAATATTTTGATTGGACATAATAACAATTGCCGTTATTAATTTAAAAAAATTAAAAATAAAAGTAAAAGGAATAATAATTTAGTGGCAATAATAATTATCACTGTAACATATATTAATAATGACAAATATATAATGGTCATAAAAATATGAGTTAAATAAGAGAAATAGTAGTCATTGTACTATTCTCGCTAAAAATTTGTCATTAAAAATTATTTTTGTTATTGTGCAATAATAGATGTGTATAAATCATTAATGGTATAACTTGGGTTCTTTGTCAATAAGAGCACAGAAATGATAAATTTCTACCAAATTTCAAAAACAGTGAAGCATTATCCTAAAGAACTTTCTCCAAATCAGCTTGTAATACATGATGAGCTAGAGTATTTTCTGTCACACACAATTGTTTTAACCACCATTTCAACTTACTCAATGTATCTACTATTCAAATCATTATATTGCTGGTCCAAATATGAAAAAATATCAAATAAAATAAGAACACACAGGTGAATAATATCATCTATAGATATAGCTATTGGTTTTTTAAGAAAACCAACCTTCTAATGATTTTTTGTAGTCAACTCCATCTGTTCAATATAATCTGTCATGGCCTAAACAGTAAAAAATAATAATTTTATGAACAATAATTTTATCATGTGAATACAAATTATGAGGAATTAATTCTATTAATTGTCCATCTTACCTAACCAAAATTTTAACCTCACCAGCCCTTAAAATGTACCAAACTAAATTCAAATCCAAATCAGAATCAATTAATTCATTGTTTGCACACTCAAAAAAAATCATAGTTTAAAATCTATACACGTTGACATTAGCCAAGCCATTATCGACTAAGAAGCCTTAGTCACCCTGTAAGACCCAGTTAATTAACGGCTAATTAACCCATAAATGAGAATTTATTCTAGAAAGCCAAAAATGTTATTTTTATGGCTAAATGTGATAGAGGAGATTGAGACGAGAATTTCGGTACCAATTTTATAGAAATCGGACTAAGATTGAACCAAACGGGCCAAACCGGTCCAATCGGATCCAAAGTGGGCCCTTGGCCCAACTAAACTAAACCAAAACCCTAGTTTTCAGCACTCTCTCTCCTCACAACACACTAAACACGCTGAAAATGGAGGCTTTGGAGGGAAGAACACTCTCTCAAGTTCTTTCTCTCACTTGATTGTTTTGAAAATGGCACTTTGTGGTTTTGAATGAAAACATGGTTTTTGGGCATACTTTGACGGGACATAACTTGGACTACGAATCTCTGATTTGTGCCAAATCTGTTTAGAAATGAAATTGGATCCGGGATGTGCATGCCGTTTGAAGAACGGGTAAAAAATGATTTAAAATGAGAGAGTTATGACCGTCGGAAGATTGGGGGTTGAATCTGTGAATTCTGCAGTTTTTAACTTAGAAAATTTTTAGCAGAATGACCCCCCGCGCGTAGGCGCACTTGGCGCGTACGCGCCGTTCTTCCAGGAAGCGCCATCCACGCGTGCGTGTGATGTGCGCGGGCGCGCCGAATGTGCTGCACCCAATGCCCAGCCATTTTCCAGAGAGTTGTGCCAGAGTTGTGCCAGTTTTGTGCCTGGGGCACAAGAGTACCCACGCGTACGCGTGGCTGACGCGTGCGCGTTGTTTGGCTAATTTTCAACCCGCGCGTTCGCGCGTATGACGCTTAGTTATAAGGCCATCCGCGCGTGCGCGTGGAGTGCGCGTACGCGTGCTCTATTATTATGTATTATATATGTGGAAGCTGTTACCGTACTGGGGACCTCTGGTTCTCACCCATGCGGATTTTGTGGTTTTCAGATGCAGAACGCGAGGCTTCTCGTTGAGGCATGCTGGAGACTTCTGGATTAGCGAAGATCCTTTGTTCTTGGGACTCTGTTTGGTTTATATATCTTGTTTAGATACTTTTATCTCGATTAAATAATACAAATTGTGATGACTCCTTCTAGAGGGGATTTTGGAGAATAGGTTGTATGTATTTGTGTCCCTTTGGGTTTCCTTTGGGGTTTCCTTATTTTATTATATGTATATATTATTATGCTCGGACCGGTTATCTTCGCAACCGGATTTTGGGTCTTGATATTCCCGTTTTTGACACTCCTTATATATATGATCTTGCGTTAGCTTATCCTTTGCTCGTTACGTTATCGATCGGAGTGTTGCGCGTTCGAGTTACGGTTTTTGTTTACCCCTTTTTCTACAAAGGCTCCTAGCTATAATCAATTATTCATACTACTATACGTACTAAATTTTTGTTTTAGAGGTCGTAATACCTTGCCATCTCTGAATTATGACTTAAGCATAAGACTCTGTATGGTAGGGTGTTACACACCCAAATAATTTCAAAACAATTTTTACTAGAGCACAGATTAAGATTTATATTATTCAATTTCTTTTAAAATTTTTAGCCTATTAAATTATTTTTTTAATCAAAATCTTTTAGTTCTTTAATGCTTATATTTAGGGAAAAACAAGCACAAAAAATACATAAAATAAGCACAAAGAATGTTGTTCTTCCATTGTTCATTGTTTTGTTCTTTTTGGTGATTTGTGGAGGAATACAATTATCGCCTCCTCTTATTGTTCGTACCCTAAACAAACAAAATCAAGAACAAATAAGCAATAATCAATAACACATCAAAAGTTCAACAATGATCAGAACAAAATACTGAAACAGGAAGAACAATAAACACCTAATCAGAAGTTTCAATAATCAAGAGTCAGAATAATAATCAAAATTCTAATTAGAATAATAAACACCGAATCAGAATAATAATCAAATACTGAAACAGGAACAACAATAAACACCTAATCAGAACAATAATTAAAATCCCGAACAGAAATTCCAATAATCATAACTCCTAATAAAAAATTCCAATAATCACAACCCCTAACCAGAACATTAATTATTTATTTGAGCTTGATCAGGGGCCAGAGAAGAGAAGAGAAGAAGAAGAAGACCAGTGACAAAGATGAAACGACCGAAGACAGCACTCTCTTGACCGAAAAAGGAGAAGCAGTCGTCGTTGTTGAGGGTCAGAGAAAGTGAGGGTTTTTATCTTTTACCTTTGTTTTTATGTTTAAATTTTAACTACTTTTGTTTATGTTTAACAATTTTTTTTTAATTTAAAAAATTAATTTTTAGTCAATATTTAAGACTTGATTATTAATACTAAAATTATACAAAATATTTTAATTATAATAAAATTACTTAAGAATCTTGTATTTTATGACAAACAAATAACTTGTTACAAATAATATTGAATTTTGTGACAAATTAATTTTTTGTTACAAAATAATTGGAGTTTTTAAAACAAATAGATATTTTGTTACTAAAGATTTTGAATTTTTGCAATAATTTTATCTTTTATTACAAAATATTATAAAATTTTGTAATAAAACACCGCTTCGTTACAAAAGCCAACATAATTTATAACAAAAAAATATGTTGTTACAAAATATCAAAATGTTTTGTTACAAATTGTATTGTTCTTACAAAACATTGTTATGATATAACAATCACTAATTTTTGTTATAAAATAATAATTCTTGTAACAATTTTAAATTTGTTACCAATTTTGTTATAAATGTTTCATTTTCTTATAGTACTAGCGTGATAACCCGTACAATGCACGGGATTCATGAAATTTAAACCTTTTTAAAAGAAAAATACTAAGAATATAACTAAAATGTATTCTATAAAAATAGATATGTTGTATTAATTTTGGATAATTACAAAATTATCACTACACTAAAATAAAAAAAATAGAATACAACAATTATTCAATATGTTAATAAATGGTATAACATATTTTGTAAGATAATAAAAGATAATAAAATATTCAAACAATTGTTAGACACTAAAAAAACAGAAAAAAGAAGTCCAACAGAGATGTAGTTTACTATTACGTATTATCTTAAAAACACAAAACTTCAAGATACCTATTGATAAGAAAACAAAATATATACAACATATATAAATTTGTTCATTAAACAAAAAATAAAATATGTCCAAGACAAGTTAACATATAATTCAAAATATCCATCAAATAGAGTTATACATAGGAGGCCTAACGTCGCTAAATCGATAACTCTATCTGGCGGTTAGCTATCGAGCTGAGTTTCAAAGTAACGATATCACCCTCCTTTAAATTGTATATTCTACAACATTCACTCCACCGGACCCCAAATTTTCATTCTCCACGTCTTCCTCCACTATTCAGTAAGTGAAAAAAGAACACATTCTTCTCTACATTAGAATCTGGACTGGTGATCGTCCAAATCGAACCATTTCCAGATAGTTTAAGATACGCAGCAAATTTTGAAGCCAAATACTGCATCGAATAATTCATAGTTAACATAAACATAATATTTTCATACACAATGAATAGCAGATTTAGGAAGAACATCCAATAAGCTTGCAGGAAAAAAAAATAAAAGAAAACACTCTTTTGAGATCAAGTTACCAATCTAGATTGTCCGAGATCCAAAGCTGTGATCTTCTTTTCATAAGAAACCTCTGGAGTATATCTAATTCAGGATAATATGAATATGTTAGTCACCACACTAAAAAATAGCAAGCTATCCCATGATATTAAAATCCAAAACACAAGAAAAAAAGTTACATCTAGCATTACCTAGGATCAGCCAATTCATTTGTTGCGTTACTTTGTTCAATGACCTCCAATGATAAACTACTTCCACTCGACAAATCTATCAGATTATGTGGATTATCCCCTACCAGGGCCCCATCTTGATCATTGTCTTCATCACCATCTGATGAAAACTGATCATCCGATGGTTCAGACCCAGATAGAACAATCACATCAGTTGATGAGTCCTCATCCATCCTGGTATACTTTATGTGGAACACTCTTGATACATTATCAAGTGTCTCTGGGTCCATTAGCTCAGGAACATAGCAGTCAGGATCAAGGTGAACTTCGATAGGTTGGTTGTCCTTATCCCACAATAAAATAAAAAAAATTCCAAAACCAACATACCTAAATTGAACAGATGCCCCTCTATCGATAAGATAAAAAGTTCTAATCTGTTCAAATGAGGAATCAGTTATGAGCAACTGATCATTCTTTCTTATCACCTCCAGCACTAAACAATTATCTAACTCGTCAATGACATATAACATTGGCCCTAATCGTTCCCCATGAGTTGAAACAAAAGTTGGGGGAGGAGCTCTGTCACCCTATATTCAAATTTCTTCCCAAAGTTAATTCATGTGTAACAAAACATGCTAAAAAAGCTTCAGATAATTTAACCTAATTATTTAGCAAAGAGAGGTATTTTAAATCTACCATTATTACTAATTGAACAACACAAGAGAACAATAATCACGTAAATGAACTAACATTATAATGAGAAGAAAGCATTAGCATAAATAATTGAGAAGATTCTAGTTCAGTAAACAGCTCAATAAATTTAAACAAAATATCCATAGAAAAGGGATAAAGGGGCAAAGCAATCACTCTCAGACATGCAGAAAATAGTAGAAAATAACAAATTAAAGAACATAAAGTCAAATCAGGAATCTAATTAATTGAGATTGATACTACTGTCCAAAACTGCACATTAGCCATCAAGCTTATTAAGAATCAAAGAGAAAACTGAGAGATTTAACCCACCTATTTAATCGAAGTTAAAGATTTAACCCACCTATTGAATCGGTTAACATGCATGATATAATATTCCATAATATATTTCGTTACCTGCTTACTGAAAAGGCGAAATCTAAAAACTAGTTCTTTTCCATTGGGCCAGTATTGCTGGGTTGCTAAAAACCTCCTATTAGCACATAATGGTACGATTAGAATTTAAGATTGAGACTTTTAACCAAGAAACCAACTAACTAAGTATACAAAAAAAAAATAACAAATTAAAAGCACATTAATGAAAAATACCCAAGAGACCACGTTGGAAAACTACTACACAACATATTTTACAGATTACAACAACTTCTAAAATCTGGCCTACATATATATGAAAAGCCAATAAAATTAAATTACAACATGAAAAATATTTGAGAAAGAATTTAAAAAAAAACTATAGATGGCATAACATTGATATTTAATTGACATTAACATTTTGAAAAGTTAATCTGAAATATATTGAATGGAAAAGTAAATGAGACTTCAATCGAATTGAAAATGCAGCAAAGAAAACATCTTCTCTAATGCTCAGCACCATACCTGTTTGGATCTTCTCTATTAGCATCCATCGCGATTCAGCCTTATCAGATAGAGAGACTTCGTATAAAGATTCAAGAACAGAGAAAAGATCCTGTCTCTTACTGCAAAAGAGAGTATTATAATAAAGTAAACCCTAATATAAGATTTCAACAAATTCAATAAAAATAAGTGATAAAATTGAATCCAGAAACATAAAGAACAAATAACAACTATTGATAAACAAAAGAAGAAATAGATTAACAAAAATATGGTTATTTATTCTAGTAAACTAAATTTTTACTAATGCTAATTATAATGTTGAGAAGTTTCAGAAAGCTAACCACTACTACTAATAATAATTTAAACAAACAATCATGAATTATAAATTTGTTAATTAGAATATGCATTACAAACGATATGAAAAAAAAAAGAAAATATACAAAAATTAGATCAATATTAAAATATAAAAGACCAGAATGAATATTCAAAAATCATAAATATGATAAAACTGATTTCAAAAAAATCTTTTTTATTTATTTTAAAATAATCAATAAAATAATGTAAACAATGATTATATTTTTTAAGCTGAGGAAGAGTTTACAAAACCTAAAAGAATAAAGCCATACCTGAGAATATGAAATTGGGATTAATAGTTGGGGTAGTTTCCAAAATAACTAATCCTTGTAGAGAACACAAAAAAAAAAAAAAAATCAATGTAAAATTAAAATCATGCTAACAGAAAGCATGAACAAAAAGAACTTGATAAGAATCAGATGTTGCGCTCAAGGAAGTATGAGACATGTCATGTGTTGAAAATCAATTGTTTCTTTCTTTTTCTTTAAATTTGTAGCTAAACTTTCACTGAATAATACATGCATGTCCAAAAAAAATATAAGTTTAAAGGCAAATAAAGCTAGCAAAACTGAAAAGAAAACGAAAAGAAAAATACAAAATAGAAAACTTAGTTACTAGTGCAACAATTAGGGCAAAAACTGAAATTGATGCTTGATTTTCAGTTTTTAAAGGATTTACTTTAACAGCACCTCCGTTGTTACTTGGCTGAAGTTTAGTGTCTCGATCTGTCAAAACCTGAAGATAATGAAGTATCCGCCGAGTCACCGAGCAACACTGGTCTGTCGCATGGATTGGAAGCACTGGGAGCCACCGCAGATGAGGACAGGTTGGTACCTTGTAGGAGGATATGGGCTTTTGAATATGGAAAAGTCCGGTGGTAGACTTTGCCGGTTGAGCGAGGTGAAAGGATACAGAGAAAGACAAAGGAGGTTCAGTAAGTATTTTGTTGTTGCGTCTCTTTCTTTTTTTTTTTTCGCTGGGG
>NC_029793.2:101617436-101619457 GCF_000816755.2 Arachis ipaensis
ACCATTATGAAGAATTAATTACTAATGATCATAAAGAATTTTAATATTCGAATTCTTAAGTTTTTTTTATTTTTTTTAGTATTTATCACAATTAAAAAGAAGAGTTAAATCTTGAAAAAAATATATCATAAATTATTTTCTTTATTTATTTCTAAGTTTTTTATATTAATAAATTTGATGTATCCTAAACTTTAAGTAATGTTCACATTTTTTTCAATTATTTTTTCTATTGTTAATGCGCATAAAAATGATGAAAAATCACAAAATGCTAAAAAAAAAATAAAAAACTAAATTATTAATAAAAATTTTACGTGACACAAAAGTCATTAAGATACAAATTATGAAAATTAGATAAAAAAATAATTACGGATATATTTATTTTTTTAAAAAATATTTGCTCCTTCTTAAATATGATAGATGTTAAAACAAAAAGCTGATTATTCTTAACAAATTTGGTACTTAAAGTGTTTTTAATAGGACTTAATTAATGATAATGATCTTGAGTTCAAGTAATAAAAAAATGACCTTTTCTATTCTCAACTTCTAATTTCTTTTTAATTAGATATTTTTTTTATATAATCTTGTAGTAGAATAATAATAAGACATTTTTATAAAATTTTAATCAACTCAAAAAAAATTAGAACCAACTAATATTCACCATAATTATAGTTTGAAAAATTAATATTTACTTTTTAATGATTCAAATGAAATTTATATACCAGAATGAAAAATATTTTACTTAAGAATTATGACTAAAATCACCAACAATCCGTTCTTTCTTCATTTTTGAAGAGATATTCTTGTGTTCATGTAAAACTTTCCTAAAAAAGTTAAACGTGCCTCAACCTTGAACCAATAACAAATTGCTTTGTAAGAATATACGATACATGTTAAAAAAATTTTTTGATTATTGTTACTAATTTTGGTATTAAAATTCTTTTTAATAAGACTTAATTAATAATCTTGAGTTCAAGTAATAAAAAACTGACATTTTCTATTATCAACTTCTCTCTTTTTAATTAGATATTGTTTTGATATAATCTTGAATGGAATAAGATTAATAGATTTTTATAAAATTTTAATCACCTCAAAGATAATTAGAACCAACTAATATTCACCATAATTATAGCTTGAAAAAATCAACACTTCTTAATTATTCAAATGAAATCTATAGACCACAATGAAAAGTATTTTAGTTAAAAATTATTACCCAAATTACCAACAATCAGATCTTTCTTTACTTTTGAACAGACCTTATCAAATCAAAGGTAACATCCTAGGAATCTTTCTCGAGAGATGTCTATGTCAGTACCATGTTATCAACTTGTAACTAGAGTATCAAAGCAAAGATAAAATCCTAGGAATCTTTCTCCACCACATAAGTAAAACCAGAATGAAACTTCAATACCTATGAAAAATGAATTTTATATAATGCAATCTGCAAATAATGGGAAATTAAAACAATAAGGATCACACTTCAAAATATATGATGCTGCAAACCGAACGAAGGCCCACAAATGGCAAAATCACACTAATAGGTAATGGATCCAGCAAGAGCATAATTTTCGAGAAGCCAATTCACAAATAAATTAGAAATTTTTCTCTAGAAAATTCATTTAAACCTATCAATTATGAAGATTGACCCAGATGAAAATTAAATAAAAAACACAAACTTTTATCAATCACGCAAAAGAGGCCAGCTAAAACTTCAAGACATTTGAAAAACAATAAATTCTACACCCAAAAAAAGGACAAATTTGAGACCAACCCACAACAATTAAAAATCAACTAATCACTTTTTTTCTCATCGATAATTTTCTTTCAACCTAAACCTAGATTAGAAAATCATTAAGGAGGTTCATTAAAGTCTTACTTTAAAACTTTACCAACTTCCTAAAAACATATGAAGATAAGTGGATTTTTGTCCTACCATACCAAACATAAGATAACTTTTATTACTAAAGGAAACATGAGAGAGAGAGAGAGAGAGAGAGAGAGAGAGAGAGAGAATATTATCATCA
>NC_029793.2:101621760-101622774 GCF_000816755.2 Arachis ipaensis
AAAAATAATGAGTCAAATATATGTTAAACAAAATAGAGACAGAATAAAAAAAATTAAAAGAAAGAAGAAAAAGGAAAAAGAGAAAAAAGATTTATAAAAAAAATTTAAAAAAAAGTATGAGAAAGAGTAAACTGTAAATTTAGTAATATACATCCCATGAATTTTTTTTAATAAATTCAAAAATCATTTAACCTTTTTAACTTGGTCAAATTTAAAAAGTGTGAAAAGATTATATATGAGCATGTAATCCATTAATGTGAGCATGAAAAGATTATATGTGACCGAAAAAGTTTGCATAATGGAATAGAAAGAAATTGTTCACATATAAACTTTTCACATTTTTTAAATTTGACCAAATTATAAAAGTTAAATGATTTTTTAATTTATGAAAAAAATTAATGAGATATATATTACTAAATTTACAATTTAATGTTTCAAATCTTTTTTTTAATTTTTTTTATAAATCTTTTTTCTCTTTTTCCTTCTTCTTCTTTCTTTTAATTTTTTTTATTCTGTCTCTATTTTGTTTAACATATATTTGACTCATTATTTTTCTAATATGTATGCATATATATATATTCGTTCTTTTATAAATGCATAAAGTAATATTTTTTCACTAATTATTTATAAATGTATTAAGAGGAAATATATTTTTTCCGATAAAAAAGGGAAGAAAGAAATCATAAAAAGAATATCTCTCTCACACACACACTTCACTAATTATTTATAAATGTATTAAGAGGAAATATATTTTTTTCGATAAAAAAGGGAAGAAAGAAATCATAAAAAGAATATGTCACATTATTTTTTTCCTTTTTAAAACTCAGTAAAATAATTTATGTGAGAGTAATAGTTATTTAGAATGTTTCAATTTTCATTCTATTAATAGAAAAAAATTTCTTTGTATAAAAACGGGAAGTAAAAATAAATACAAATTATAACACAATTAAAAAGAAATACATTTTTTCAATGATTTTGGGGTCATTAATTATATTATTGCATACATTTAAATAA
>NC_029793.2:101624056-101665091 GCF_000816755.2 Arachis ipaensis
ACACATAGAAATTTAAATATATAAAAGAGAACAATAAGTTTCATAAACATCACAACTCCAGAAATGACTTGATATTACATACTAAAATAGATATGTTGACAACAGATTTTACCAATTTTTTAACTACTTAACACAACTAAGCAAAGTTCTGACAATTCTTTACAGAGTTGGAATTATATTATGGATATCTATATATATTGTAATGTAACAAATGATTAGACACTACACTCATCCATCCTTTCAACAGCCTCGACAGTATTTTTACATTGTCCAAAAGAACTCCGAAGCTCTTTCCTAATAGTGAGAGACTGATGACTCCCAAATAAATTCGAACCTTGTGAGGATGAGATTCTTGCATGAAAATCATGGTTAACAGTCTACAAATAATACATCAAAATATAAGAACAACGAATGAAGAAGCTACAAAAAAAATAAAATAAAAAAAGATGAGAAAGAAACCAGGTATGATGAAACTTTGAAGAGCAATAAAACAAATATTAAACAAATAAAGTAAAAAAATTTAAGCGATACATATGTAGGAATATATCTGTCACTATTCACATAGTTTAAAAAGAGATAAAGAATCAAAGTGAATTAGGTCAACAAATACCCAACAATTCCAGTTGAGAACAGAAATGGTGAAGCCTGACCCACTGTAAGAGTTGAACTCGATGAACACTGAATGCTTGCATTGGAGTGAAACTGAACTGGATTCTTAAATTCAAAAGGAAAATGAGGAACAAAAGGATCCAGATCAAATTTCTAAATTGAACAACAAAGGAATAACATCAGTAACCATTAACACATGACACATGGAAAACACAGAACAATATAGCCAATTCAGGTTGACCTGATTAGAAACAAATTTGACTAACTCAACATCAGATTCACTTAACAATCTTATCACCTACTGTTGATCATCGCTGGAGTCCTCCAAAAACTTCATAATTTCAACATCATCACATACTGCACGAACAACGTGAAGAGATGTGTTCAATTCATATCCAACAGGTCTAGGATCCACTATGAACACAATTTTCTTGTTCATCAACTGAGAAATCAACCGATTCGGAATAGTGTAATCATCGGTTGACTAAGGAAAAAAAAAGAGAAGGTACATTAGTAAAATTGACATACCTGAACCATAAATATTAAACCGAAAAGAAGGACAACTAAATTAAATTAAAACTAAAATGATTACTTGGGAGGATTTTCTTTCGTCTATCGAAAAGTCTGAACAACTCTTTTTGAGTACTTGCATCACCTCATCATCCTCAAATATGAAAATATTGCTGCCATTTGAATGGGAAACAATAATTTTGATCCGATACCTAAATAATGTAAAGAAAAAAAATATACGGTGAGAAACATGTGTAGAAGATGCAATAAAGCAAAAAGAAAACTGGTACCAACAACTCCGAGAGATAAAATAGATACCTTCTTATGGCATCAACACACTCAACTCTACACAGATAACAATAAAATACATTCCCAACATGAGAAACAAGTGCATTACACAAACAACAGTAGTACTACCACTTCTGATGTTTCAGCACATCAATAATCTCACCGATCAAAAAACAAATCTGATCCTGTAGAGAAACAATAATTTGTATATTATGATACATTTTTTTTTATCATACTACACATTTTGAAACACAGTTCAGATGGTTGAAAACAAAAACATAAATACTAACATTTCTTGATGCAGAAGAATATATCTTAGCACAAAGAATGTCAGCAAGCATCTCTTTAATGCTATGCAGTTGTATTGGAACACCAGATATGACTTGGTTCTCATAACTTCTAAGCTGTCCATACCGAGAGAAGTCTTCAAATATTGGGCTAAAGGCCGAATCAGAACTAACATCCTTAAAATTTGGAAAGAAAACATGAATTATTAAACGCAGCCAATTTTATAAAGTATGAGGCAAAATCATGTTGGCATGTAAAGGAAACCATTCAAAACAACAGCCAAATAATTAGAAAATGGGATTGACACACTATATATAAAAATGATTCCTCCAATTCATCCACTGATCAGCACTAACCTTGATGCACTAACCTTGATGCACTGATCAGCCTGAAGTTTGTTGAAAAATCGTGCATCACTAATGACATTGATGACTTTAAAGGTACCATAAAGGTACCACAATAACCCTGAGTGCTAATCCTCTTTGCTTGAACTTTGAAAATAATTTCTTTTCCAAGGAGTTTATGTAAAAAACTATGGATAGTATCGATGCTCAATTCTCTGTCATAGATATTGAAAAGTGATCACTAATTATTGGACAAAAATAAAGTATAAGAAATACTTATTCATAGAGTATACAGCAATAAAATATAAGTGGATAAACTATACATCGATTTCATCTTCTAACAACAAAAACACATCAGAACAGGTTCTCCCTAATAGCTTAGTGGCTGGGCTGTCTAACAAGACAAACATTCCACAAGAAGTACCGTCTTCAACAAGTATCTTAATCCTGTAACTATAACAAAGAAAATAAATATGAGATTCACCTATTTCTGAGTCCAAGAAGAGGCTGATACAACGAAGGCTACTTATATTATTGAATCAGAGCACACGAAAGAAAATTTGTAAATCATAACCTGGATTTACCTTATCATAAAATGCTGAACATCTCTTCTGCACAGCTGACAATGGAACACATTATCATCACCTACAATAGGATGACCGCAAACACAAGAAAAAAACCACCACTCCGGATCTTCAACAATCTCCTTAATTTTTCCAACCACAAAGAATTGTCCATCCTATTAGAAAAAAAAATTATGAATTGAATCAGTAAGGGATGTCTACAATTTTCAGAAATCAATTAACATCAGTACTTCTTACATAACACTAAAACATGTTAAAAAACTAATAGTGCGCACCTCATTGTTTGCCTTAAGATTATCAATAGTGCGTATTAGCTTCCAATCAAAAGATTCATCATCAATTACACATACTAAATCCCCAACCTCATTACTACGAAGTCTACTGAAATGGTGGCTCGCAATACCATATCTATTTAAAACGAAAAAAATTAATATTAGGATAAAAGAATTTAAAGAAGAGAGTTATAGAGGGACACAAAGAGAAAGAGAGAAACAGAAAGAGATAGAGAGTGAGTGAGTGATAGAGAGGGAGGCACAAATTTCGAGTTTAGAGAGGCAAAACTTAAAGAGAAGTGAATAAAACTAACTGATTCAGAAAATTCACAGTTTCCTGCATATCAGGGTTGATCAAAACTCGGGAAATATTGATGACATTTTGGAGACTGACTTTATCTATAAATCAGAAAAGACAATAAGAAGAAATTAATTCATAAAGAAAGTATTCATTGGTATAAAAAAATATTTAAACAAATCAAACTGAGACATGTGCAACATGGACAACTCTTCACCTCCATTGACTTTGATTTTGAAAGATTGCAGAATTACAACAGGTGGTCTCTGGTACCTTTTCAAAGTATTCATGTCTATAAGAGCAGGACAATCACCAACAAAATTGCAGGAGATTTTTTTTCCTGGGTAATGATTATAAGAAAGGATGGACAAGAATAGAATAATTCAAGAGCAATAAAAAAACAAGAAAAACAAACACAAGGTAATTTAAAAAAAGAATAAGGAACAGAAACATAATCGATACCCATCAGCAAAAACTTCAAGGGTCAGAACTTTCAATATCTTTCCATTACACTCAACATCCATTCTCTTTTTCAATCCACAAAGGACCCCAACAAAATCTGTTTAGTAAAATTATAGAAGACAAGATTAAACCCTCAAATAGAATACCATGAGACATTTGTTTGAATTTTTATTAATTTCAATTTAAAACACCTTTATAATGGTTCATATTTCAAAAACTGAAACTTACCTATTAAGTACTCATAATCAACGCACTTCTGAAGAATCTGGTCCATAGAAGTTACACTTAAACCAGGGTTGGGTATGACTGTAGTTGAATAGAGGTACTACACTTGAATCTTTCATTCACATTTTTTTCCATCAAGAGAGTTTTATAAAACTCTTGGACTCACGAATTTGGAGTATCCTACTTTCACGCAATTCACAGGGTTCAACAAGCAATCGATATTTCACGATCAAGGATGTAGTACTCTTTGTAGTAGCGGTCCTTATATATCGTATTAACAATCGAAAGATGGTCGAAAGAAAAGATCTCTATTTGACAGGGCTTCTTCCTATACCTATGAATTCCATTCCCAAGGGCAGGTTCTTACGCGTTACTCACCCGTCCGCCACTGGAAACACCACTTCAAAGGATGCGAAATCGATGTCTTGTAACCCTGACCAATCCACGATTAGGTATCACTTTGAAATCGGAAATAATGAACACTTTTCCTCCTTTTAATTGATCAATAAAAGTTGCAATCAAATCATCCTCAATAGTTGCTTGGATTTTGTGGTGCTGAAAAAAAAAACAGGAAAAAAAACACCTCAACCCTTATAAATATTATACCATCAGACATTACATGCTAAAAATTATCACATATAGAATTTTAAAAAACAGAATTTAGTTAACTAAAAAATGAGTTTTTGATAGAACATATGCACACACACACACAGACACATACACACATATTCACCTGCTTATCCATCAAGACCATGTGTAAGAGTTTCTGCATACTTTCATTAACAATGGTAGCATCTTCCCAAATGGTCAAGATCTTAGCCTCAATACTCCAAGCTTCCTTCCATGGAGAGATTTTTCCAAGAGCATCAATAGCAAGACTCATCTTATAAATAGTAGAGATGAAAGAATGTAGATGCAAAAAACAGAAAGCAAAATGTTGGCAAGAGAAAACTGTGTCGAATCTGAGTCTTATCTCAATGGAAGGGAATGCAAGAGAAGAGAACCAAGTAAGGAACAAGTGATACCTTCTGAGAGATCAGCACAATACTCCATCACCTCATCACTACTTATAGCAGAGAAATGAGCAACCCTATAACGCAAAGCTTGTAGAATACATTTCTGTTGAAGTCCTTGCATAGATTGATTGATTGATTGACAGATGACTTTCAATGTGTCCATACTTAATTAAATTACATATACTCATACCTCTATATATAGCTATGTCATATCAACCTATCTATGAATCTATATACATCTATCTATCTATCTATCTATCTATAAACCAACAATACCTATTGATTCATGATATCTTTGACTATATAATTATACTGTTCCCCACCAATATGAGTGGTGAGATAGAACACATGATCAAGATTCACCCAAATAAAAATAAAATAAAAGTTACAAACTTTTATCAATCATGCCCAAGAGCTCAGCTGAAACTCCAAGAGAGCTGAAAAAGAAAGTAAAAACTACACCCAAATAAAAAGATAAATTTCAAACCAACCCGGACTAATTCAAAATCAACAAAGCACTTGTTTGTGGTCGATAATTTTGTTTTTAACCTGAAACAGAAATGAACTTAAAAAACGATATCCCTTTTTCAAATTGTTATCTTTTAAATATAGTAGAGCTCCCAATAACAAGAGGCTTTGGAGATATTTCAATTGAAAAAATGTTGACATCCTAGTTTGATTTTTATCACCATAGATTTTAAGGACACCATTTTCCTGAGACCAAACACGGAAAAAACCGTACAAATGAAAAGAAGTATATTGTCCCAAAAGCCCCTGTATAAATGGTATAGTCCCTTGCATGCTTCCCACTGGAATCCCTTCTCTCCTTCACTACCTGAAGACACTCACAAAGAAAACAAATGACCCAAAATAGCTGGTAAGAAAAATAAAAAAAAAACCGATCACAATTGAACATAGTTTCTACACAAATAGCTCAGAAGAAAAAATAATTTAACTTAACTTTGTTGCAAATTTTCAGACCCCATCTCGATTTTCAGTGGAACCCGGTTGTAATTTCAGATCCAAAACCAGCTCCATTCTCAATTGATCTCTTATATATCTTCATCTATCAACAGATTACAATATAAAAATTAGTAAATTAGAATTCTATTTTAAACAAAAGGAAACAAATCACAGAGAGCACGATGATGATAGGAATACTGTTTCGAGGAGACGTTTGGGACCGAAAATGTCGACCGAAGTGGGTAACCTTGATGCACAGTTTTCCGACGGAGAGAAAACTCGGATAATCCAAGAAACGATCCAGAAACACGAACTGCATGGAGATAAAGAGAGCGGGTTGAGGATGCTGAGCGACGAATCGGGGTCACAACAACCACATAGAAAAAAGAGGCAGGAACGCGAGAGTGGCAACAGCTAGCAAAAGGAGAAAAGAGAAAGATAGGGCTGAGGTCTCAGTAAGGAAGGAGAAAGTTATGAGGAAGATGACTATTGATGTTCCATAACACCCATTGAGCATCGAACAAAGTAATGAAACCAAAATAAACCAATATTAAACATTCGAAGATTATTATAATTATATTTTATTAATCCAATACTATTGTAATTAAAAGCAAATAAAATCAGCAACAATGAAAGCTCATCGTTAAACACTCCTTATTAAGTATGGAGTGCTGTACATTTTGTTAATTAGTTAAATCTGAACTATTTATTTACTATATCTTATTTGAATGATCTGAGTTTAAAAACCTAACTCGTTAATTAGATGAAGCATTTTTTTTATGTTTTAAATCCTTTTATAAGTTTCAAATATTAGCTTGAAGTCCAAAACAAAAATAAAATACCATGAAAAAAAAATTTACACCACAATTCAATAAACATTATATAAGATCTTTTAGGTGAGCATGAAAAGAGTACACCAATAAGTTTAAAGTTTAATTATTTTTTTTAATAAATTGACAAAAAATAAATACAAATAATTCTTTAAATATACTTGTATTTTAATTTTTCATGTTATTAGGTACACATTGAGGATAATTTAAAATAAAAGATAATATACTTGTTGTAACTACGATATATTTTGTCTTTTAACTGCATTCTCATAAAAAAAACCCTTTCATGAACACCAAAGTTCTTATACAGCATCAATTCTGTATTTGGAGTTAGCCAACCAGTAACGGCTTCCATATTTATATTTCAATTTGAAATCTTATAAATTTTTAAATGACGACAAGATATATATTTTTTAATAACAATTAAATTTAACTTTAGCTTGAATACATTTAAAAATGTAAATGTAAAGCATTTTATTAACCAGCAACTATATCTTTTTGGCGGATTATAATTTTTTCTTGTTTTTATAAACAGAGTAATAATTAATTAATTATTGAGATAGTTCATTTGAAATTGATCAAATAAACGAATATTTTCTTTTCTTGTAATTAAAAAGAACTTTCATTAAATACATAAATATCACAATTAGATCCATATTAGAATTCAACAGACACTAAGTATCACAAATCAAACAACAATTTCAAGTAGTATGTGAACACATTAAACTAAAAAGCATGCAGATCCTCCATAGCCTCATGATCACTTTCAAATTGGCTGAAAGCATCTTCAACTTCAGGCATAGAATCAACCAGAACATGAATCTGAAGAAAATTGAAATCCTCTTAGTTATTGATATTTTTAAACACTAATAATTGAACAAATTATAAAAAATATACAACAAACCTTATGCTCATTTATCTCAGCAGCAGCCTCAAAAACATTAATAACAGAGGCATCATCCCAGATTTGTTGAACAATATATGCAGATCGATTCATCTCATAACCTACAGGCCTAGCATCAACCATGAAGACAACTTTTTTGTGCAAAAGACTTGAAATGAGTTTCAACGGAACAACTTTGCAATAAGATCCCTAAAAAGCCAAAAAAAAAAACAACAAACAAAACAAAATACTTAACAAATATGTCAATAATAATTTATGTTTTCTCTAGGAATTTCAAAAGAAACAAAGTTACTATATTTATATTTATATACTAATTAAAACCACAATTGGATGACAACCTGATTCAACTCTGGGTGATTATCCAAAAAGCTCGAGCATCTTGTCTTTATTATTTGGACAACTTCACGATCTTTAAGAACAAATATATTGTTCCCATTTGAATGAGACACCACAACCTTCAAGCAGAACCTTCCAAAGCATGAGAAAACAACAAAAATTTAAGTTAACATTGAAATAATAATTAGTTACCAAAATAGAATAAAATGAAAGAACAAAACACCTTCGGACAGCATCAATGCATTGAAGCTGACATAGATCACATGATAAAATATTTTTATTAGTTGACACAAGAGAACCACATAAACAAGTTAAGAATCACCACTTATGATTCTTCAAGACAGATGATATAGTTCCCAGAATAAAAATGAAACTACCCTGCAGCAAAGAAAAAAGGATTACAGCATTTAAAATTTCAAATAATTTACAAAACTATCATTTACTAATTTTTCGAGTTATGATATAACAAGATTAACAAAAATAAATGATCTAAGAGATTTTATTGCAAATGAGAAAAAAATACATTCTCAGCATCAGAATAACAGCGGTTCGGTAAAATAAGATCAGTGATAATATCTTCAATAGTTTCTGATTGAATAGTATTATCACACACTACTTGAGTCTTGTAATCTTCGCCAGTTGCATACTGCAAGTAGCTATCATAGATTGGTGGAAAAATGGGACCATGAAGTATTGCCTGGGATAAGTTGGTTAGAATAAGTATCAAATGCATTGATTGAGAAAAAAACAATTGCATGAACATGTTTAACATAAGGTGAGGAATCATACATTGATATAATCATCGGCTGCAACTGGTTTCGGATTATGACTAAAGACATTTACAATTTTAAAGCAGCTGGAGTAATCTGGATCAACTGCAGAATCAATTTCAACCTTGAAAACTTTCTCCTCTCCAACAGCATCATCAAACATTTGTGGAGAATATGACCGACAGACTGACGATCGGAATTCCTGTCGGTAAAGAAATTCACAAATATATGATCGCGTTGTAAGTATAGCTTCTAAACCAACAGAAAATTCTATCGTACAAACGTTTGGTTCTCACAAGTAACAAACCCAATAAAATTTATAAACCAAAGTATTTAAACCTCGGATCGTCTTCTCAATGAATTGCAGGAAAGTATGATTTATTATTGGTTATGGAAAACAGTATTTTTGGGTTTTGAAAAGGTTTGAACAAGAGAAATAAATTGCAGGAATTAATAAATCAATAGCTAATAAAACTCTTGGCACGGTATGAAAATTAGAAGTCCTATCCTCGTTATCCTTATCAATGGTGATGAGAATTATATTTTTCTCCCCACTAAGTCAACCTCTAACTATGAAGGTAAGTCAAGTGGATAAATTAATTTAACACCTAAAGTCCTAGTCAACTCCTAAGGAAAGACTAGAGTTATAGGAATTTAAATCAATCAGCAAAGATAACAATTATCAATCATGATGAGTTTGACAACTCAAGAGTTACCAATTAATCAACCAAAGCCAAAAGAGAAAAATCTAAATTATTTATATAAATAAAGGAAAGCAATCATAATTCTGAAATACCTCAAATTATATTAAATAAAAAATCAATCTAAACATAAAAAGTTTATAAACTAAATTGAGAAAATAAGTAAAAGGAACATTGAACCTGGAAATTGAGGAGAAATAATCCTAAATCCTTTAAGAGGAATCCTAATCCTAAATCCTAAGAGAGAGGAGAGAACCTCTCTCTCTAAAAACTACATCTAAATGCTAAAAATTATGAATTATGAGCCGTCTTCATGAATGGATGGGTTCCTCCACTTTATAGCCTCTAATCTATATTTTCTGGGCTAAAAACTGGGTCAGAAACAGCCCAGAAATCGCTGGTTGCGAAATCTGCCACGCTGGTTTTTCGTCACTGCGATGCGTCCACGTGGAGCAAGCGTTCACGTCGCCTAGCGGTATTGCCGCTATAAAAAATTATATATCAAATCGAAGCCCCGGATGTTAGCTTTCCAACGCAATTAGAACCGCCTCATTTGGACCTCTGTAGCTCAAGTTATGACCGTTTTAGTGCGAGAGGATCAGGCTGACAGCTTTGCAGTTCCTTCAATTTCTTGTATTCCTTCCACTTTTGCATGCTTCCTTTCCATCCTCTGAGCCATTTCTGCCTTTTAATCCCTGAAAACACTTAACACACATATCAGGGCATCGAATGGTATAAAGAGAAATTAATATTAGCAAATATAAGGCCAAAGAAGCATGTTTTCAATCATAGCACAGAATCAGGAAGGAGAATTAAAGTCATGCATTTTGTATGAACAAGTGTATGAAAGATTGATAAAATCCACTCAATTGAGCACAAGATAAACCATAAAATAGTGGTTTATGAACCTCCCCACACTTAAACATTAGCATGTCCTCATGCTAAGTTCAAGAGAAGCTATAAAGATGAAGAGGAATGGTAGAATGTATGAAATGCAACCTATCTATATGAATGTAACTACATGCAAAATGCTTTTTTTCCTACTTGGTTAAGAGTAAACAAATTTTCCAAGACAAACATAAATCAAATTTCACTAATTCAAATTATACAATAAAAGACAAGTAAACTTGTAAGAAGATAGCTCATGAAAGCAGGGAACATAGAATCAAGCATTGAACCCTCACTGGTAGTGTATATTGATGACAAGTCATCTTAGCCTATTTTAACTAGTCTTTTTCTTTCATTTTCATTAAGATTATGCACTTTCTTGAGCTACAAGCAAAGGCCTCTTTCAACCCAATTCCACCAAGAGCAAAGGCCCAACTCAAGGCTTGAAGATCATTGGAAGAAAGTGTATAAATAGGACAGAATTCAAGTTCTTCGAGGAGCTTTCCTTTTGGAATTTTCATAATAGTTTTCGGAGAGCTTTTGTTATTGAGTGAACTTTAATTTCTTTGTTTCCATTGCTTTCAATTTCATTTTACATTTGTCTTGGATCTTGGATTGGAGAATTGAAGAAATTCTGTTTCAATCTCAATCTTGGATCTCTCTGTTTCTTTACTGTTAATTGAATTTCATTTCCGGTTAATTGCTCTTCATCTATTCTCTTTGCAATTTACAATTCCCTGGCAATTGTTCTTGTTGGATCTAGGAAGGCATTGAGATCTAGACTTGGTTTTCTAGTCTCTGGGTCCTGAGATCTGAATTTCCCATTTCACTTCTCTGTTTACTGCTTTCTATGTTCATTTACTTTTCTGCTTCATATCCGGTTCAATCTCAATTCCCTTTCCCTCTTCTATTTAATGCAATTCAACTTTTCCTTGTTTAAATTCTGCAAATCCATTCCCCAATTCCCTTTACAATTACAGCTGTTTACATTTCTTGCACTTTAAGATTCTGTAATTTACATTTCTTGCACTTTAAGTTTCTGCCATTTAATTTCTTGTCCTTTACGTTTCAGCAATTTATTTCTTGTTCTCTTTACTTCAATGCAATTTAATTCTGCAAGTCACAAAACCATCAACCAAATCTTGATTCGCTTGACTAAATTAACCACTAAGCTAAAATTGCTCAATCCTTCAATCCCTGTGGGATCGACCTCACTCCCGTGAGTTTTTATTACTTGATACGACCCGGTACACTTGCCGGTTAGATTTGTGTGTTTTGGGAGAGATTTATTTTTCCTCCAAAATACTCATCATATATCACTCTAATCTCTCAAGTGTCTAGGGTTAATTCACTCTACTCTTCTCTAGTCATGCTTTCTAAACTTTGTTCTTCATCTAACCAATCAACAAAAATTTAATGTACCAATGCAAACATCATGAGGTCTTTTCAGGGTTGTAATGGGGCTAAGGTAAAGGTGATGATATGTGTATGGCCAAGTGAGCTATAATATGAATCTTTAATTAACCTAAGCTCTCACCTATACACATATTCTATATACTTTTAAATTCATGCCTAGCTACCCAAAATTCCCACTTTTGTATATCATACTCATGTATCAACTTTTCTTTAATTTTATCACATATGCATTGATTTTTCATTAACTTAACATTGGGATAATTTTGTCCCCTTATTTATTTACTTATTTATTGAATATTTTTTTTGGATTTTTTTTGAACATGAAAATAAACATAGCTTATCAATGCACATGGATTTTTAATTTTTATAGTTTCACATGAGTAGGCACCCAAATTCCCATTATTTTATCATGACACATTCCCTTATTAACCCTTGTTCCCACAATTCTCCCATACTTAATTAACACACAAATTTCTATCTTAAGCTAACCAAAGATTCAATTGGGATATTTAATTCTTTTTCCGCTTAAGACTAGTAATGTGGTAAAACATAGAACAAATGGGATTAAAAGACTCAAAGTGGCTGACAAAGATAATTGAAAGGGTAGGCTTATTTGGGATAAGTGAGGTAATAATCAAATAATGGCCTCAATCATATGCAAGCATATAAATACACTAAATAGTGGACATATAGAATGGAACAAAGCAAAGATTACAATCATAGGAAAGAAAACACACAAGAATAAAAATTTATGGTTAAATAATGTAACCATATAAATAAGCTCAAAATCTCACAGGTTGTGTGTTCTTAGCTATAATTCATGTTCCAATTTATAATCTTCAAACAAGTTTAACACAAAAAATTTTTCAATTTAAATTAGTGAAATACTATAAAAATTTCTTGAAAAAGAAAATATTACTTCAACCAAGTGGTAAAATATGCACAAAATCAAATAAACATGCAATCAAACATGTAAATGCAACAATGAACTAATAAATAAAGTAAAATATTGGTGTTGAGAAGAAAATAACTAACCCATGGAGATCGGTATCGACCTCCCCACACTTAAAGATTGCACCATCCTCGGTGCATGCTCAGATGTGCAAGTGGACGGGTTGTTCCAACTGACGCTTTTCTCCAAAGATTGTGCAGATGGACTTGTTTGTTGCCTCATATATAAGTTTCTCTCTCTCTTTCTCGGTGGCCAGCCTGAAAGAAGAGGAAAAAGAAGAAAAGTAACCCAGAAATAAAGATAAGAAAATAAATAAAATATGGTTGGGTTAATACCAAATAATGGGGGTTTCAATTACATGGTAGCTACAACATGCAAGTGAGAAAAAAATAGAAGCACATGGCATATCAATGTTGCAAAAAAAATTTGCAATAAAGAGGGAGAGTGTGGGTAATGAAAGATAGTATAAGATCATGTCAATACAAAAAGGAATACCAGTATTATAAAAATTAGCATTGACTTATGAATAATAATACCCAATCAGAATAAAACAAGTCATGAAGCACCAAAATAATTCAAGAAAGATACAACAGTTGAATAAGAAAATTTAACACCAATTGAAAAATAATAAATTTAGAAAACAAAATACAAATATGCACAAAATTAAAATGTAATGAATGAAAGTATGCAAATAAATTAAATAAAATAGAATGGAAGTGAAGATGGATGAGAGGTTAAAAAGATGAAGAAGAAGAAAGTAAGAAAGGATAAGAAAAATTAGGATTGGGGAAGAAAAGATAAGATATTTGGCTAATCTGGATAAGCTGTGCGCCGCATGTGACGCGGACGCGTGGGTTACGCGATCGTGTGGCCTGATTTGTGCGATTGGCGCGAGTGCAGCCTCGCATTCGCGCAACTCTCTGTTCGAAAACTCTTTTTGCCAAATTTTTGGGTGACGCGGTCGCGTGGTTGACGCGATCGCGTGGGAGGGCTTGTGCTTCCAGCACGAGTCCAGCCCCATTCCAGCCCAACATACTGCCATACACCCCTTTACGTTGATTTTACAGAGCCACGCGTTCGCGTGGGTGACGCAGACGCGTGGGCATATTTGTGCCTAAGGCACGCCTCCAGCCACGCTCTCGCGTGACTCTCTGTTCACTTTTCTTTTCTTCCTAATGCACTTGTGACGCGGACGCGTCAGCGACGCTTACGCGTCGCGTGCAAATTTTTTTTTTAAAATGCAAAATGCAGAATACAGTATGCAGATGTTATGAATAATTCCAGGTTCAATGAAATAAAATAAAATTCAAAAACAAACAAAATTAAATAAAATTATAGTTGAAGAAAGGAACAATCATACCATGGTGGGTTGTCTCCCACCTAGCACTTTTAGTTAAAGTCCTTAATTTGGACATTTGGTGAGCTCCTTGTCATGGCGGCTTGTGCTTGAACTCATCCAGGAATCTCCACCAATGTTTGTAATTCCAATGGCCTCCGGGATCCCAAACTAGGCGCAGAAAGCCTTTAAGCAAGGTAAAGCAAGTGACAAGGCTCCAAGAGTGTTGATTTCTAGACTGAATTCCGGGGTCCCAGGCCTTGCCTTTACACCCGTCTTCTTGTTGATCATCATGATTCTATCCGGGTGGCACGCAATTAAAATTCTCACTGAGACATCCAAACAGCTTCCTAGACCCATTCAATTGAGATTTGCACCAACCATTGTACTTCAATTTGGAGCATGCAATCATATTGAACCTTGCATGACAATTTTAACCACTAACCATCTCCATCTTGCTCTTATATCCACAAAGAGCTCTAAGCTGACCATCTGTCTCAAGCAAAGCATATTCAAGTGAGCTAATTAAGGTTAGAGATGAGAGATTTACCCACTTGAATGAAGGGATGGATGGTGATGGCTTTGGGGAAGAGGTCTCCAGCAACCTTGGCAAGGTAATTTCCAGCTCCATTCCCTTGGGCTCTTCTTGGACAACTTCCACCTCATTGTAAGCTTCTTCAATTTCAACCTCTTCCTCTTGGTAGATTTCTTCCAATTTAATCTCTTCTTCATTACTTAACAAGGGCATAGGAGGTTTTGCTTATTCTTCTTGAATCTCCATCACAAGTCCAATGGGAGAGGATTCAATTATAGATAAGAATTCATTAATGATTGAATCCATCTCTTGATCATCCCCTTCAAAGTCTTCAACCATGATATGCTTTGGAGGTTGTACACCCTCCTCAACATCAATTTCAAACTCCTTAGAAGGGGGCTCTATGACTTGAGTTTCCTATGGAGGTTCCGCATCTCCCAAGTCTTCAACTACTTCTTCCTCTTCAACGATCATGACTTCCTCTAATTGTTCCAATACCAAGTCGTGCTGCTCATTGTCCACCAGAGTTTCTAGTGTCTCCTTCATGCTACATTCTTTAGTAGATTTTCCACATGAAACCGTGGGGGTTCCTTGAGTGCTCAGATGTTGGGAAGCTAATTGATTTACTACCTCGGTTAAGGCAGTCGCTAATTCCAGTACATTCCTCTTCATCTTCGCTTGCCCTTGAAGAAGACCACGAAGGATGTCTTCCATTGGAGATTGGGGTGGATATGAGGGTTCATTATTTTGGAGAAAGAATTCATAATAGGAAGGTGGTTCTTCTTGATAAGGATATGGAGATGGTGAATATTGAGGTGGTGGTTCTGGGTGTGGTTCATATGGTGGTTGGTGTGGTGGATACAGGTTAGAGTCATATGGTGGTGTTTGGTGGTAAGGGACTTGTGAGTATGGTGGTTCAAAGTTGTGTTAAGGAGATGGTTCATAAGCATATGGCGGGGTTTGTTGGTAACTACAAGGGGGTCCACCATAGTCATCATTTTGGTATGCATCACAGAATGGTTGTTGGTTATAGTGCATTGGAGGGGGTTGTTGCCAAGAGGGTTGATCAAATCCTTGTGGCTCCTCCCATCTTTGATTCTTCCAACCTTGATGCCTATTTTCATTATAGTTTCCATTCCTTACAACAACATTGGAACCAAACTTAAAGCGATGGGGGTGAGAACTCATAATAGCAAATAAAAATTAAAAACGAAAATAAAAACAAATTTAAATTAAAAGGTTATTGAAATTTAAATTTTGAATTTTGAAAAAGCCAACAATATAAGATAAAGATTTGAAAAAGATTTAAATTTTGAAAAAAAAAATATTTTTTTTAAATTTAAATTTTGAAATAAGATAAGATAAGATTTTGAAAAAGATATGATTTTTGAAAAAGATTTGAATTTTGAAATTTAAAACTAAGATAAGATAAGATAAAATTTTTTAAAAAAATCTGAATTTTTTTTATGCAAATTTCGAAAATTCAATTAAAATAGAGAGAAAAGATATTTTTGAGTTAAATGAGGAAAGAGAAAAACAATAAAATGACACCAAACTTAAAATTTTTTAGATCAAAACGAAGAAAATAGCTAAGAACAACTTGAAGGTCAAGATGAACATGAAGAACAACTTGAAGATCAAGATGAACACCAAGAACAAATTTTTGAAAAATTTTTAATAACTAAATAAAAATCAATAACCTCTTAATTTACGAAAAAGCAAAAATAAAAACAAAAATAAAAACAAATAAACAAGCAAAAAGCAAATATTTACAATAACCAATAATAAGGCACACGTTTGCAATTCCCTGGCAACGGCGCCATTTTGACGATCGGAATTCCTGTCGGTAAAAAAATTCACAAATATATGATCGCGTTGTAAGTATAGCTTCTAAACCAATAGAAAATCCTTTCGTACAAACGTTTGGTTGTCACAAGTAACAAACCCAATAAAATTTATAAACCAAAGTATTTAAACCTCGGGTCGTCTTCTCAAGGAATTGCAGGGAAGTATGATTTATTATTGGTTATGAAAAACAGTATTTTTGGGTTTTGAAAGGGTTTGAACAACAGAAATAAATTGCAGGAATTAATAAATCAATAGCTAATAAAACTCTTGGTACGGTATGAAAATTAGAAGTCCTGTCCTATTTATCCTTATCAATGGTGATGAGAATTATATTTTGCTCCCCACTAAGTCAACCTCTAACTATGAAGTAAGTCAAGTGGATAAATCAATTTAACACCTAAAGTCCTAGTCAACTCCTAAGGAAAGACTAGAGTTATAGGAATTTAAATCAATCAGCAAAGATAACAATTATCAATCACGATGAGTTTGACAACTCAAGAGTTACCAATTAATCAACCAAAGCCAAAAGGGAAAAATCTAAATTATTTATATAAATAAAGGAAAGCAATAATAATTCTGAAATACCTCAAATTATATTAAATAGAAAATCAATCTAAACATAAAGAGTTCATAAACTAAATTGAGAAAATAAGTAAAAGGAACATTGAACCTAGAAATTGAGGAGAAATAATCCTAAATCCTTTAAGAGGAATCCTAATCCTAAATCCTAAGAGAAAGGAGAGAACCTCTCTCTCTAAAAACTACATCTAAATCCTAAAAATTATGAATTATGAGCCATCTTCATGAATAGATGGGTTCTCCCACTTTATAGCCTCTAATCTATGTTTTTTGGGCCAAAAACTGGGTCAGAAACAGCCCAGAAATCGCTGGTTGTGAAATCTGCCACGCTGGTTTTTCGTCACTGCGAGGCGTCCACGTGGAGCACGCATTCGCGTTGCCTAGCGGTTCGGTCACTATATCAAATTATATATCAAATCGAAGCCCCGGATGTTAGCTTTCCAACGCAATTAGAACCGCCTCATTTGGACCTCTGTAGCTCAAGTTATGACCGTTTTAATGCGAGAGGATCAGGCTGACATCTTTGCAGTTCCTTCAATTTCTTGTATTCCTTCCACTTTTGCATGCTTCCTTTCCATCCTCTGAGCCATTCCTGCCCTGTAATCCCTGAAAACACTTAACACACATATCACGGCATCGAATGGTATAAAAAGGAATTAATATTAGCAAATATAAGGCCAAAGTAGCATGTTTTCAATCTTAGCACAGAATCAGAAAGGAGAATTAAAGTCATGCATTTTGTATGAACAAGTGTATGAAAGATTGATAAAATCCACTCAATCGAGCACAAGATAAATCATAAAATAGTAGTTTATCACAGACCTTAGGAGTTTAATATAAAAGAATCAATAAACTTGAACACAAAATATAAATAATAAAGATTAAATGAGGTTCGGTATGAAAGAGTTCATACTACAAGCACACTAGGATCAACAGGAAATTCTTCTTCTATCCTGAGAAATGCTTCAGAACAGGTTCTTCCAAATAGTTTTGTTGCCGCATTATCAAGCAGAACAAACAAAACAGTACACCCATCATCCTGAATCTTTACCCGAATCCCATATCTAACACAATTAACAACCAAGAATGATAACTAAAACCAAGAAATCTGCTTAACAACACATAGAGTGGAGCATAACAAAGAAGTAAAAAAAAATTCATAAGATTATTAATTAATCTATTCCAAAATAAAGTTACATATGAAGCTCACTTGACCATAACATGTTCAACACATGAACCACAAGCATCACAAAGGTAGAGATCCTCATGCTCAACAACAGCATGACCACAGACACGTGTGTAGTACCACCAATTTGGTTCATCCATAACTTCCTTAATTGTCCCAATAACAAAGTAATGAGAATCCTGTAAAATTTTAAAAACAATGATATACTATACAATAATCACTAACAAACCAGATTACAAAACCCAAGACACATGTTTAAGAAATTCAAGTTTAAGTATTAAATGAAGAGTTTGCCAATCTAAAATAGTACCCCATCATCTGAATGAAGATCTTGAATATTAATAATCTCTTTGGGATTGAAATAATCACCATCAACTTTAGAAACTAAGTATCCAAAGTCATTGGTCACAAGTCTTGAGAATCCATAACTGGCTACAGTAAATCTACACACAAGATACAATAACTAATCTTCATAACACAAAACATATAGATGAATACCAACAAAATAAGCATGGCATCTTCTAGGTTTTTAATATTTTGATCACAACTAACCTGCTTAGGAACTCAACAGACTCAGGAATGTCAGGATTAATGAATAACCTAGAGACATTTATCACATTCTGTAGGATTACCCCACCTACATGAAAGAATCCTATTCTATTAGACTCAAACCATATTTAGATTAAAAGGTCAAAAAATAGAACACTAAATATTAGAGTAAAAATTCGCTGGATATGGGTGAAACTAACCTTCAATTGCTTTGATTTTAAAAGACTCGAGGACAACCAGCGGAGATCTTGGATATTTTTGTAACTTATCATATTCTAACAGATCACAAGAATTTCCAAACACATTGCATTGTACCCTTTTGCTGAACAGATAAGTTTCAAAAGATCAAAAGGATCTAACTATATATTTATTCTTATAAACATAAAGACTGGAAGAAAAAAATAGAATTAATAGAAGATAACTACTAATATAGGAGACAGTTAGAGAGATATTACCCATCAGTAAAGACTTCTAGCACCACTGCTTTGACCAGCTTCCCATATGATGCCACATCTCTTTCTTTTCGAACACCAGTAATGATCCCAACAAAGTCTAATAATTAGATTGAAACATATACAAATTTGAATCAGAAACAACACTTTTTAAAACATAATACTATGATAATAAAAGGGAAGAGCAAGAAAGTTGTACAAACCAATGAGGAAATTATGGTCCTTTGTCATTTGATCAATTTCATCTATTGATGCAAAACACAGACCGGAATGAGGTATCCTTGGAGATACCACAGAAACAATAGAGGTGTTGTATTGGAACAAAAGTCTGAACCGATGTTTTGTCACTCTGTTCAAACCAGTGTTCGGTACAACTGTAAAATGGGTCATCAAGTACACATCCCTTTCATTTAGAGACACGACAAATTTTGATATAAGCTGATCTCTAATGGTGGCCTGGATCTTGTGTAACTGCAGTTGAAAAAAAATGATTCATATTTTGAATTTATTAACTTATTTAGCTATCCAAATAGCATAACAACACTTGATTAAGAAAATAAAACAACAAAAACATATCAGTTTCCAACCTTCCCTTCTGCATATTAGAAAAACGAAAAATAGAAAAGTCGCAACAACCTAAGGAAATGCTAACATAAAATAAAACTCACCTTCTCATCCATTAAGACCATATGCAACAGATTTTGAGAAGGATCCAAAGCAGGATTCTTGTGGTACCACAACTTCACAACTTTAACATGCACTTTCCATGATTCTCTCCACGGAGTGATTTTCTCCACTAGATCAACACAGTTATTCATTCCTAAAATATGTAGGATAAGAACACCAAAAGTAGAAAATATACAGAGAAGAACTCAGAACTAAGATGAGAAGATAAACAAATGAGTTGGAGTTATAAACTCCCAAATTTAAGAAACACTAAAGCTTACAATGTAAGCTTCACATATAGGATAGAGATAGACTAATAGGCATATATAGATTGATATGGCTACACACATCATTTAGGAAGATATCACAAGTAACCAAATACTCATGGGAAAAGAGCAAAAACAATATGGGAAGAGGCCTGTTGCAAATTACCAAATACCTACCCCCATATAGTTGATTTGACAATTCACAATAAAGCAAAAACAGAATTTTATCAGTCAACTATACCAAACACTACAGTAACTTCAGTCCAATAGCAAAAAGAAAATTATATAATTTATAATGAGCAAACCCCCCAAGAAGTAAATTATTTCACAGAAACACCAACAGCACAAAGATAGGAGAGAACCATTGATTTACAAAAACAAGTAACAATCACCATGATTAAATCAGAAACCAAACAACTCAAAATTAAATGATAGATCCAGAAAACAGCAACAATTAACACAAAAAAGAAATTGAAACTGGAGAAGGAATCGAGAAAGAGATTGAACAGGGGGAGAATGGAACCATAGCCCACATATACCTCTTGAACCGCGGTGGCAACATCTGCTATCGAAAACCGAGAAATCGAGATGGAGAATGAGGTATGCTCGACAGAGAGAGACAGAGGAACCCTGGGGAGAGGGAACAGACACAACGAAGAGAACAACACCCTCATGGTGGGATTGAATCGAATCGTAGAGATAGCCATAGCTTCCGGCATGTGGCCAGAACCGACGACGGAAGCCGAAATCTCAGTCGAGGATGGGGGTACGGACATCATGCAACAGATGGAGATTGGGTTAGGGATAGAGGAGATGGGGTGAGGTAGAAACGTCTTTTAGGATCCCTAATCAACCAAAAGTGAAGATTTTGATGAAAAGAAATTAGAATAACCTCACTTTAATTAAGTTTATCGTTTAACTGAGATGATTATATTAATCAAAACAAATAACTGCAACGAAGTGTTTTTTAGACTGGTAGTAAAAAGAAAAAAAAAATCAAAGTAAAATATGAACCATCAATTGTATTCATTAAACAAGAGGGTATATCTTAAATGAGAACAACAATTATGTACTTATAGAGTATGCCATATTTGTATAGACCATTAGATTATATTACATAGAGATCAAAGGTTAATATAAAAGAAGAACATTGATAGACTGTAATAGATACATAATATCTTAGTGCATAATTAAGTACTTTAAATAACAATACTATAACAATACTTAAATTCGTACAAAATTATTTTGAACTAAAACAAAACATTTAAAATTTTAGACATCAAATTAAAATTTTTACTAAATATTAAAACCAAAATAATAAAAAAAAATAGAAGACAAAAGGCACCAAGAATAATTGATACATACATTATAAAAAAGTTACTACTAATAATATATATTACCTAAATATATATGTTAGAAATAAAAAAAAAAATTGTATGGATCGAGTCTAATTAAGATTAAAATAATTTTTTTGTTCATAACATTAAAATGAAATTTGCATTGGTATTTATTTTTATTAATATATTAACAATATAGCTTCTTTCTATTTTTTTGGAAAAAAACAATATTAGACTTAAAAAAATAAATAATCAAGTTATTTAATAAAATATAATATTTTCAAAAAGATACAGAATATATGGCAGAACATCATTATATGTGCAGAAGACATTTTTAAGGGAAGATAACACAGGACCGTGATGCCAACTTGGTGTCACAACACCCATTCCTTTCTCAATGAAGCTATTAAATTCAGCACAAACAACTTTATGTCTACGAAATGCAACAGATGAAATATAAAATAGTTTTTATTAAATAAAATAAATTAAACAATATAACAAACAATTTAAATGGATTATTGAATGAAAAGAAAAATCGAAATACAAAACTCGAATAGGGGAGGGTGGATCCATAAACTCACTTTGCTGGAAAAATTCTGCCAATCACGTCATCGCTGAGGAAGTAGATTAGGTAGAAACCCGAGACCTAGACAATGATTGACAAAAGCAAACCATGATCCATAAATATAAGAAAACATAAGTAGAAATTTCATCTTTCTAATCATTATAAAAACCAAAATATTGATAAAATAGACAAACCACATACAAAAAAAAACCTCAACAACTAACAAAAGGAGAAATGATAAAAGGACCAACAAAAAGGAAAACGATGAAGACGAAAACAGGTTTGGAAGTAAAAGGACCAGAAGAGTGTACCTGATTGATTGGTTGCAAATCTTCTATTTGAGACTCTATGGGAAAATCCTTAACCTACAATGAATGACAAGGAACCAAACACCGAAGAAACAGAGCATGTAGACAACGTTTGGTAGGGCAGAGGGAAGCAGATTAGGAGATGAAAACAAAGGGGCTTGGGTTCAATTTGATGATTACCTAATCAACTAAATCCACGAAAAAAGGGGCTTGCGTGAAGGAATCGCGAGAAAATACAACTGACGGCGAAAGCAAAGAGGAGCATATGCACCCTTCATGAGGAGAAGTCACGCTGGAGAAGAACATCCAGCTTGAATGTCTACGGGCCTGAAATGCAGATAGCACTCCACATCGGAGATGAAACCACGCGTATGGTAATATATAATAATATATTCTATATTTATAAATCGTATGAATACTCTTCTTTCATAACATCCTTTAATTTTCATTTAATAAAATCTAACAGTTCATAAAAATTGGTGCATCTAGTGCACACAAAATGGTTGAGATGATTTTACACATACCCCAAAGAAACTGTCCCTCTTTAAACAAAACATACACAAAAACAAAACTATAAATTACACAGATAAGATTGAAATGTATAAGAAGAAACTACATTATATCTTATCAAAAACTTCCGTAAATACAACGTTCTCAGTCCTGATAGGATCAACTAATCCATCATGACAAAGTAAAATCTTAAGACCATTTCTATTCCTAACTCGGGAAATAGCTACATAAAGTTGACCGTGACAAAATATAGGACGACACAAGAACAAACCAACTGTTGATAATGTCTGACCTTGACTCTTGTTTATTGTCATCGCAAACGACAGAGAAACCGGGAACTGACGGCGTTGGAATTTAAACGGTATAACCATATCACTGGGAATCATATTCATTCTACTGATAAAAACTTTATCCCCAACATTGCTACCAGAAACAATATCCGCACCGATCACATTTCTCCCTAAATCTCGCACAACAAGTCGAGTTCCATTACACAAACCCCAGCTGGATCAATATTCCTCAACAAAATAATAGGCACGCCTATTTTCAACTTCAACGAATGATTAGGTAGACCAGAACACCTAATCTGATTCAAGAATTCAACATTTATCCAATCAACACCAACATCATAATAGACATCACTACCACATATCGAATCAGCACTGAGATAATTTTTCTCCTCCGCGGGCAACAAGTCAACTATATAATTGTTTATCTCTTCAACATTGTCGACAGTCGGAGCCAAAATTGCCATATCCTGGAAAAAACTTGGATCACAAAAATTCTGAACCAAATTCGGATAGATTGTATTTACAATATCTTCCACTGGATTCTCCAAGACAGGAATTATTAGATCAGAAGGAATATCAACAAAAAGTTTATCATTGACCACTGTTCCACATCGATCTTCACTGACTTGAAGTATCCAATCTAAAAATGACCTTAACTCCTGAGGAGTTGATTGTTCCAATCCCATTGTTAACCTCATATTTTTCGTCAGACACAAAACTTCACAATATTTCCAGAGGACAGAAGAATTTATCGAAGCCATCACAATCTCAGCACGAGAACCTTTTGGAATAACTGGCAAGACCTGCCTGAAATCACCACCGAGAATGACCACCTTCCCACCAAAAGGTAAATATTTATTCCTATCAGAGACCGAAACCATTATATCACGTAACGTCCTATCGAGCACTTTAAATGCCAACTTGTTAGTCATCGGTGCCTCATCCCAAATAATCAAATCGGCCAATCGGACTACCTCAGCTTTTGCACTATCCTTCTTAATCCGACAAACAGTATCTTCAGTCAGCTCAACAGGAATATTCAACATAGAATGCGCCGTCTTACCACCAGGTAACAACAGAGAAGCAATTCCACTAGAAGCAACGTTTATAACAATCCTTTTCTCAGATCGCAATCTAGCCAACAAAACCCTGTATAAAAAAGTTTTTCCAGTGCCACCAAACCCATACACAAAAAAGAATCCGTGCCTCTTATTCGAAATGCAATCAATAATTTTATCGTAGACCACCCTCTGTTCTTCATTTAACTTTAAGACATTTGTATCATGCTCACGAGTCAAAGAAACAATGTCAAACTGCAACTCACGCAGCAGCATCAAGTTGCTAAATTGAGACACTAAAGAGTTATTAGGAACCGGCATGCCAACATAATTTCTCAATGATTTTCCATTACTCTGCAATAGTTTTTCAATCTCCAACAAACAAAATGTTTGCAACTTGTCCTGACTCATCGTTAGATCTACGTTTAACGATAATTAATAAATATTAGCACGATAATATAATTTCTGCACTGTCTGTGTCCGTGTGTGCCTGCTTGTCATATAATAAAATCACCATGAACAAAATGCTTACCAAGATATTGCAGCTCATGCCTTCTGCGATAAAGAATATCATTAGACAAATAAGCCCAAGTTTGTTCCCAAACTGACAGAGGCCTTCCCATGGAACCAGATAGCAACAACATCACAAAAAGCCACCTTAGCTGTGCAGCGGACGCTACATCGGCGACTTCCTTAATAGCAGAAATATACTCCTTACCATCTATCTAGAATCCCATGGCAGAACATGCCTCCTGAAATGTATCATAAGTTACACCATTCACGGTTCTTATACTCCGAAAACTGGTACAACCTCTCTGCACATTCAAAAGCATCTGCATATAGAAAAGTTCACCAGATGACGGATGAGCAAAACTCAATCTTCCAATTGAGAATCCCCTCTGTCTCGGCTTCCACTCCCTACTGTTCGAACAATAGACAAATTTTCCCGGATATTCAACATATGTTAAAGACCGCCCATCCGGGAACCGCCTGTTGGCCATCATCCAACTCGTAAACATTGTCAGCAAATCTTTGTTGCGCAAATAAACATGAGTAGTGATATCAGCATCATCGAATACAACATGTTGCTGGTTCGACAAATGAAAAGTCAACCTCTGTACTGACGGCCATCTATGATGAATATCATAAGCAAAAATTCTCCACATGGATTCAAACAGTGATAAATAACGAAACTCATCAACCACCTGAGAAGATTCACCAACATGATATGTTTCTCCAACAGTTGCAGTCACCCGATTCGGACCGTTATTGATATACTTAAAAAGATACTTGATGACGTTTGACTTGTTACAAAACTCAAGATTTATGTGAGCTTGATATTTCATTAACAGCAGTGGATTATAAGGCACAACAAATCTGTTGTCAATATCAACGTCGTTGATATTCACTGTCACATCCATATTACGACATCTATATATCAGATAGCCATCTTCATCAAAGCTCGTTTGATCAATGAATCTTTTTGGATAAAATTTTGAGCACTTACCATCTTTCATGCAAGGAGAACTCGGTCTAAGTCGACCGCAGGGACCATGGATCATGTACTTGGTGACGACATTATAAAAGGCTAGAAATTTGAGAGGATTGGGTAGCTCGGCACAGATAAATTCATCAATAATTTCAACACTTTGTAAGTTGCTTTCCCCGTTAAGCCATAGTAACATGTGTGCATGTGGTAGACCTCTTTTTTGGAACTCAATAGTATACATACCTAAAATATACAAAAGCATCATTAAGAACCCAAACAACAATATGTCCAAGCACAACAGACAAAAATTGAAATGCCAAGATAGAAATAACATACCTGCACTAACTAAGTGGACCAAAAAACACACCGTCCTTGAGATTGCTTAGCAGGCATTTCAACTTAGCATAAAAAACACGGCAAGAGATATCAGGACGATCAGCGATGGAAATTCGCTCTTGCTCTGTGAATCGCTGAAATTCAGGCCAATTTGGATTACACGTAATAGTAATGAATAAATCTGGATAGCCAAAATGTTTACAGATTGCCATCGCATCCTGACAATGATTAAACATATAACGCCTACCACCAGTGAAGGAAGAAGGCAAGATGACTCGCCTCCCAATTGAAGAAGCTTCGTCATCACCACGACGCGTAGCCTCTTCTATTCCTTGAAGCACTTCTCCTCTAATTGTACTCTGCTTCATTCTAATCTCATACAACCTCTGTTACTCAATCATGGTGAAACAGTCAACAACAAATCATTGAAATAATCACCTACACTTGTGAATAATTCCATCTTCTTGCTCCCTAATCTGCAGACAAAAACATATGAATTTCCTGAGAGAAACCCTTGTTTTCTTTCTAGGGACATATCCCCCAACTTTACCACGATAAGGAATATTCAACTGGTAACCATCCTCGCCATATGAAAACAACAACGGATACTGTAAGGGCCAATACAGAGCATGAGTTTCATAAATATGCTGCAACTGACCAGCAGTAGATCGAATAATAATGTCGCGACCATGATCCGACGAATCAAAATCTCCAACAATCAATGCAACAACTTTGTCACAAGAGGGAGTATTGTAAGTTCTTCGATCAACCTTCCTATGTGAAAACAACTTCAAAGAGAAGATCTCGGATGAATGACACTGATAAAATTCTCTGACTCTTCGAAATGACTGTGCTATGACGTTATGAGTATCGATCATTTCCAACAACTCAGTTATCAATTCTCGATCTATCTCAGATGTTTGCCTAAAACAAATATACATTAACCACAAAATTATATTTAAAAACCACACAGAACACAATTTCGATATGTTTTGATACATCATTATCATTGAGAACTGATTAATAACGCATTATAACAGGAATAAAACACAATATAACTATACAATAACAGGTATTAACCTATTTTTAATGCAAATAACATTAAAACATCAGGGAAATAAAATAAAAAAATAAACAACAACATTTCAAACACACATACCGAAAGATTCCCTGCCTATGCATTATCTCATGCTGAGTGTCGTATATATATAATTGCGCAAATTTAGGCTTCTGACCAGGATCTGGGAGCAAATTTCCAATCCGATGATAATTCTGACCAGTTATAATAAACTATGGTGGACCACTCCCATCATTCACTGAATCCAGTACCTTACCACCAAGAGACGTGAAGGCAAACATACTGTTATAAGATCGAATATTTTTTGAAAATACAAACTCTTCCTATCATGTCCATTAATCAAATTATATAGCAGATCTGGGGGCTTTCGAAGATAAGGTAACTGAATTTTTCCTTTTGAGCAACAAACAGTAAAAACAGGACAATTAATTGTAGAGTCTCTTTCAACACGTTTCAATAACCAAAAATACGCCCCACAGATTGAACATTCATAGTTAGGATCACCAACATCAAGACAACCTGGTAAAGATAAAGCAGAAAAAAAACATGCATAATAATAAAATTTTTTTTATCTCAATTTGATGCCATGAAATAGATTGAACATAAAATGAATAAACCATTAGCTTACTGATATAATATATAATAAATACTTGACTCGTTTAAATTTTGTCAAAAGAATATATCACAAAACACTATTTCTATTTTACACTGTCTGAATAAAATCTCATCACGGAAGCACAATGGAATCTTTTAAAACTAAGTAAATAAGATTTTTATTTGAGTATTCTTGAATAATAGATGATTTAAGAAAGAGAGCGTACCTTGTATCTCACTTTGCAAGAACAGAGGATGATCAATAACAAAACCAACTTGACTGAATGAATTTATCGAAGGATCATATATTTCTGATTGGTCTATATCATCCATTTTAATTTAAATTAATAGAATTTTGTGTAAATATATATTTAACAACCAAATATAAAAAAATTCATGATGAAATAAAAAATGAATTAATTATTTAATAATTAGCATAAAAATTGAACATTAAAAATGTAATAAACTACAAAAACCAATCTGAATTAACATTGATTTATTAAAAAAGAAAATGTAGATAAAGCCTAATGCATATTCAAGAAGAGTTTGTTTTTTCTTTTTTAACGTTAGAATAGACTTTGTTTCATTATTTTAATCACTCATACTAATTGTGTAAGTTCGAATTAAATAATCCAAATCACAATTAGAATCATCTTGTGTTTTTTTAGACTTTAATGACTCTATTGGTGCATAGCATTTTCCAAAATTTTTAAGGAACTCCCTTTTTTATTTTTTATTTTAATTGAGTCATTACACCATTTTTTTCTTAATTGGCTGCAAAGGCTTTGTTTTTCTTTTAATTTAATCCATGTACCATATTTTTTTGTTGTAAATACATCCTGATACAATTGAGCGAATCAATATCAAGAGTGACCTAATTAAAAAAAAAGGAATTTTGTCTGAAGGACATAATTGAAACAAAAAAGATATTATATGCACCTAATAGAAAATTTCAAAAAATTAGAGGACCAAGAGAGTAATTATTTTTTTAATATGCAATTATTGATTATGACACCAAATTAAAAAAGTTTCAACAAATACCCGTCGTGTATTATATAGCTACAAAAGTTAATTCATTAACTAATTATGTGAATCTAACCACATAACCGAAAAACTTTTCATATTGTCCAAGGCAAGAATACACCCTAATTAAACAGTTTAATAACCTCTAGTACTTGTGTATCTTTCAAATAACTATATAAATTAAGCCTATTTAGTGATCCAAATGATTTTATAAGCAAATTTATGATCGGATTAATTATTTCAACCATGTGCGGCAACTGGTCAGGGTTACGCTAGATAATTTAACTACCTTAAGTAATTGTTCGCTTTGAATCAAGTATTAACTATTTTAATCACTTTCATCCATGTTAAAAAAACAGGAACTAAACAAGTTCACGATCATGTTACGTAATTTAATAACAACTTATCATAATTTAGGATGATTATAATTATTTTGAATGATATTTAGAATAATTATATCATTTTTAATTTTACAAATATTAATTGAGATGTCAAATTAAAAAAAGATCAAGTACAGAAGTTTCCTGATATGTTTAATTAGGAATTATATGAGTTACTAATAGTTAAAGTAAACCTTTTAGGTATAAAACTGCAAAAAACAATAGTAAATCAACAAACGAATGTGTTATTACATATAAACCAAAAGAACTTAAAATATAATTTAACAAAAACAAAATTGGACAGGGATAGAATACTTAAAGATATTATTGTACCTGACAAAATAAAAATTGAACTCTGATAAACATTCTGGGACACGTCAACTAAATTTTCTAAAAGATAAAAATGAACAGAAACATTGGAAACATATAAAATAAACAGATAAATTATTAGAAACATAAGGATTAACTACAAAAATATAGGTAGAGCAACAAAAATTACCCGAATAATCATTCAAAGACATAACAGGCGTCGAGGAATGCAGCACCTCTAAAAGATTAGAAAAGGAACAAAATTACAAAGACTCCGATGGATATAAAATCATTGAAAATTCGACCAAAATACTAAAAATATCACAAAAGTAAAATCAATACTGACCTCTTGCATTTCGATTGTGACTTTACGTTCGCTTTCTTTTCAAAGAATTTCTCCTATATTCTCTAGCACGAACAGAATTCTGAGACATCTTTGTTACGCGTACTAAACAAAACAAGAGTTTGAAACACAAACCACAAAAACTACCCCTAATTCATTGCCAAAAAGGCATCAACATTGTTAAGTACCCATGAAAAAACAGGTATTAAAAAAAAGGGGGGTCGCTAGGAAAACAAATTGTCAATCTATTCACTGACAAATTTTTTTTCTCTTTTTTGGGGGGAGTAAGTGTTGAAGTTAACTTTATCAAAGCTAAACACACCAAGAAAGAACTTACATAACCATACATAGCTTTGATAAGTGAGAAAAGCAAAAAAAATAAAGTATTCTAATCAACACGAATAACTAATTAACATGAAAAGATAAAGTTGTACAACAATGAACAAATAAAAATTAAAAACTGCTGCATTTCATGAAAATATTGATAGTGATATGAACAATTACATATGGCTATCTCTCCTATGATAAGGAGGATTCCAACATCTGACTACCTATCCTAGTATGTAACCTAAACAGGCTACAACATTGAAAATGTGTCTAATCCCTAGCAAAGTCACTATTACAAAAAATGGGGTTGAGAATAGACATACTTGACACATAACCGGACCCAACACAAAAGGAAAACCCCTATATCTGACAATCCTATTTGTTGGACACAATCCAAAAAAGTCAAACCAAAATAGCATCCAGCCAGCATGATTACATTTCGATCTATTTGGAATCACAAGCCTTCTTAAACACTTATAGGTATACTATATAAAATACCTACACCTACACACAGCAGCTCAATTCCACACCTTCAATCACACTGCCATTAACCTTGGCAACCTTGGACCCACGCCCATCTGCAACAGTAGCCGCTTCTTCAAATTGGGGATTCAAATTCCTCTTGTCCTTGGAGGTGACAACATCATTTTCATGAGTAAGCTTTTCTCCATACTGGCAACGTGCATCGAGAACGTGGGACAACACCTCCTATGACAAACAAAATAACAAAACCTATGAAAGTCACTCAAGATTGCAAAATCCATTTAGAAACAGCACACATAGGAAGGAGAAAAAAAATTTATATAACAGAACCTGAGTTTTCTTTTCTGGTGAGCTAAGCAATATATCCAGTTCAGCAGAAAGATCATCATTAATAGTATCATTGGTGGATGTTTTCTCATCTTTTCCATCTTCACCATTAATTAAGGTAGCAAATTCAGTCCCTCCAAAAATAGCAGGCCATTTTTCAGCCAAAAAATCTATAAGAACTGGGGATTTAGATAAAATCCCACAATACTCACCAGCAACTTTTTCACTTTTGATACAAGTATTTGATGACTCCTCCTTAATACTAATATTCCCTTTTCCACATGGGACAGATTTGTGTAAATCAGGCTCCTATTCACATAGCATAAGAGTTTAAAGATACATTACACCATAAGAAAAATTCACCAAAGCAGAATATAAAAAAAAGAAAGAACAAAACATGAATTTACACAATCTAAGGATAATTATAAGTATATGTAACCTTTTTTGGAGTAGACTCGTCATCAGCATCATAATTAGGAAGTTTAAACATGGTAATAATGGTGGGATCATCACATATTCTCCTAACTTGGAAAGTGCCATAAAATGTATCATCTGGGACACCTTTGGTATCAACCTTTAGCAGTAACTTCTTTCCAATGAGCCCTTGAAAAATGGGAGGATAAGTATCCCCACATAGAAGCTATTTTGAAAGTAATACATAGGAAATACAGAGTTTAAATGACACATATCACATCCCATAAAGTGAATAACACACAAAAGACAAGTTAAGTACATACACTTGCATCTCTTTGAACCTCAGTAAACAAGTCAGCACAAGATTTCTTAAGCAAATAAGATGCCTCACAATCAAAGAGAAGGAAAATACCCTCTCCACTATGATCTTCAACTGTTATTTTAAGTTTAAATCTGAAGAGAGGGAAAAAAATGAACAGAATGATTCAGAAAAAATAATACCAAGAAACATTAATTTTACAAACAATCCACCAGACAAAATAAAAATAAATTTTGAACAAAATTTCTGACCATGGAGTGACATTAGTTACATGCTTCAAACAGAAATCACAGTAATATGCACCATTCTGAGGATAGATACCCTTTCCACACACACAAGCAGAATACCACCAGCCTCCATCCTCAACAATACCTTGGATTGTACCAAAAATGATAAAAGAACCCTCCTATCCAAACGGCATTTCAGAATTTGTTAACAATATGAATGAAAAATCAGATCTGGAAATTGTTGTTTGATTTTCTTTTTCAGTTAATTTGTGCATAAAATAAACATAAACACAACTAACTCAAAAGAAGACAACCTGATTGTTATCTTGAAGCTCTTCAATGGTGCATTTTCTAGTTAAACGCATGAAATCATCTTCCAAGGACACAACTTTACCCTCATTTACAATAAACAGTGGCTGGGTACCATTCACACCTTGCTCAATCATACTAAAAGAAAAAAAATTATGCAAATACTTGTACTTGTTACCCCAGATTGGCTGTAAATAAAGAATACAATAAAAATCAACAAAATAAACCATCCTAACCTCTGCCTGAACTCAACAACTTCAAGAAGATTAGGATTAAATAACATTTGAGTGGCATACATCATATTTTGAAGGCCTAATTGACCTACACAGGAACACAGAAAGAGTCAAGCAAAAGTTTATTGGAGACAACACCTAGAGCAGCAATGAGATGTACAGAAAACAAACAATGTACCCCTAAAGAACTTGACTTTTGCAAGTTAAATGACTACAACAGGTTGCTCCACATAGCCAGAGGCAAGGAAATGATTTACTTGATTAACATAGTCCCCAAACAATGCACATCGCAAGGTAAGACTGAAACTCAAAACACAACAAAGAATGAAACAGAAAATAAGGAGAAAAAGTGATTAAAACAGAAAGAGAAACCAGCAAGAATGACTCAATCAACATACTCTTTCGAAGTTAATTCTAGCACAATCATTTTCACAATTTCCCCCTATTTTGCATATTCTTTCTCTTCTCTCACCGAAGTTAAAAGACCATTAACATCTATTCCAAATAAACACAACCTATTAAATATTCAAAGCATTTGTTAAAAAAACTTAAATAACAGCAGACAAAGAAGATAGACACACCAACTAAAAAATTATAATCTTCGGTCATGTTCAGCAGCTCAGAAAAAGGAAACATGTTGAAACAAATCTTAGGGATAACATCTTCATCAACAGCTACAACAGTGGTTCGGTGAAGGAAAACCAATTTGAATTCATGAGAAGTTGCTCTATAACTACCATGATTTGACACAACAGTAAAGTATGCCATTCTATAAACTTGACCCTCAACTATAAGATCCCTAAACCTATTAAGGAGTGGTTTCTTAACTCTAGCTTGAATTTTTCCACAGTAGAAATCCAACAAAAGAACAAAATCAGATTAGTGAAACACATAATTTAAAGTTGAAAATTTAAAAAACAAGTAACACCATATTTAAAAGAGAAGCTAATAGGGGCTAACATGCTCATCAAGGAGAATCATCTCCATTGAGTTAAGAACCTCATGGTTACCAAAAGAGGGTACAACCCAAAGCCTTAGAACCCTAACTTTCAGCCTCCAAGCCTCTCTAGGAGGATGCATCTTAGAAATCATATCAAATAGAGGAGGCATTGCAGTAAAAAAAAGGAGATAAATAGAGTTGATGAAATAGATCAAAATGGAAACAGAAAAATTATGAAATAGATAGAGCTTAGGAGGAAATAGAAGAGAGCAGAATGTTTGTGCATTAAATGTGGTCCACCAACAATCCTTTTATAGAAAAAAACCAACACACAAGCTCACCTTTTTGAATTCAAATTGAGGATGGAAATGGAGGGAAAACGAAATCTGAGTCCATATGCATCTCCATTCAATGGCATAAAGACACTAATCATAGGAGCAAAACCTGAACCAACACAAAAAAAGGAAAAACAAGTGAAAGTTTCAAGAAATCAAGAAATAGGGAGCAAAAAATGAGATATCACACCATACCTACTATAGTGTACCTGCATGTCATTACACCATAGGAAAGACAATCATCAACTACCCCAAACAATGATTCTACTCATGGCAATGAGAGTTGGTAAATGTCTTAGGTAGGGATACATTGGAAACAGCAAATCAATGGGAAAAGAAAGTATAGACAAACATCAATAAAAATCTATCAATCACATCAACATTCAGAAAATGGATGAGATTGAAACCTCATACCTTGATACTGATTCCAAAATTTCCAATGAAGAATATATAGCATAACCTTATTATGTGTGCAGTAAACATTTTCATGGGAAGACCAGATGATATCTAAAATTTTTTTTTCACAAACACCAAAAAAATTTAATACAATTCAGTTGAATTTAAAAATAAACAAATGACCAACAGGTTATACATCAATTTCTGTCAATACCTGAACAGGACAGAATGAAATTCGGAATGCAAAACTTGAATGAGAGTGGCAAAAGCATATTCCTTTATCAAAGAAGTACAAGAATTCATAACAATCAGCTCTACTTCTATACAACAGGGGAAATATATAGCACTCTTTACATAACCAATAAAGAATTAAAATGCAAGTGACGTGACTAACAAAAGGTTTCTTCAAAATGCAAATAAATCACTAAGAAGCTATCAATCAATTGGTATCAATCACATCACCACTCATCAAATACACTACCTAGAAGAGAATTCCCTAGTAACAGAAACAATGGAGCGATGCCATCTGATTATGAGAAAGCCACTTCCTTCTTATCAATCACATCACCACTGACCAAATAGATAGAAACCCCATACCTTGATACGGATACACACATTTTCAGTGAAAAATGTATGGTAGAACATCATTTTCCGTGCAGAACAGATCTTCAAGGGAAGATAACCTAATCAACGTATAGGTATTTGGAGGAGGGAATTCCTTGTTAGTCAAAAAGTTCTTTTATACAAACAAGAAAAAAATGGAATAAAATTGACCTAAAATCAAATCAAACTATATAAAGGAACAACCAGCAAGCTATACATCAATTTCTGTGAATGACATGACTACCAATAGAACATATTAGGTACAAAACCCATTCCCTCATCATGATTCACACAACCCACATGCAATCACCAATTCACTTTATGTAAACTTGATGGATTTGTTGGATATACAGAAAATAAATAAAAATAGATTCATGAAATTTTAATATTGCATTCAATGGGTCTACTCTCAATATAATTATGAGAGTGCTTCATAAAATTTGAAATCAAACATAAAATGAAAGAACATGATCCTGAATACAGAAAATAGTATAAAAACTAAATGGATTTGTTGAATATATACAAAGTAAAAGATTAAAAATAGATTCATCAGTTGATATATAGGATTTAATGGGTCTACTTTGGATATAATTAAATGAAGCACACAAATGCATCACAATTAGTTCTACTTGTATGACAGAGGCTCACCTTTTTGAATTCAAATTGAATATGGAAATGCAGGGAAAACAAAATATGAGTCCATATCCATCTCCATTCAATGCCATAGAGACAACTAATGAGAGGCGCAAAACCTGAACAAACACAAAAATAGCAAGAACAAGTGAAACTTTCAAGAAATCAAGAAATAGGGACCAAATCACACCATACCTGCTACAGTGCACCTACATGTCATTTCACTATAGGGAAGGTAGTCATCAACTACCCCAAACAATCATTGTACTCATGGCATTGAGAGTTGGTAAATGTCTTAGTTAAGCATACATTGGAAACAGCAAATGAATTGGAAAAAAAAGTATATAGATAAACTGGAAAAAAAATATACATAAACATGAATAAAAAGCTGTCAATCACATAACCACCAATAGAATACATTAGCTACAAAACCAATTCCTTGATAATGATTCTCACAACCCACATGCAACCAGCAATTCATAATAGGTAAACTTAATGGATTTGATGGACATACCTAAAAAAAAAGGAAAGATCCATCAATGGGATTATTTAATCAGAATTGAAATGGGAATGCAAGACTTGAACAGTAGAGGATGCAATTCAGAGTGAAAAAAATTGAATGGGAGTGGAAAAATTATATTCCTTTATCAAAGAAGCACAAAAATTCATGACAATCAGCTCTACTTCTATGCAAAAAAAAGGAAAGATCCATCAATGGGATTATTGAATAAGAATTGAAATCAGAATGCAAGACTTGAACAGCAGAGAATGGAATTAGGAGTGCAAAAAAATTGAATGGCAGTGGAAAAAGCATCTTCCTTTATCAAAGAAGCAAAAAAATTCATGACAATCAGCTCTAGTTCTATATAATCAAAATGTAAATAAATCACAAAGAACCTATCAATCAATTCCTATCAATCACATCACCACTCATCAAATAGACTACCTAGAAGAGAATTCCATAGTAACATCAAATTGGGAATCCAAAAGTTGAATAGGAGAAGCTGGGTGTATAAATTTTGATTATGAATACAAAATAAAATTAGAAATTGCTAGATTCAGCCAAAAAATCCAAATAGATTAGTGAATCAAAATGGAAATTGGAATGCAAAAGTTGAATAGGAGAGAATGAAATTTGGAATGAATTGACCTAAAATCAAATCAAACTATATAAAGGACCAATGGTGCACAAATTGTGAATCACACTTTTCACAACTCGTACCACTAACCAGCAAGTGCACTGGGTCGTCCAAGTAATACCTTACGTGAGTAAGGGTCGAATCCCACGGAGATTGTTGGTTTGAAGCAATCTATGGTTATCTTGCAATTATTAGTCAGGAAGTCAATTATATTTATCAGTTGAATTGCGAATGAACAAGAGAGCATGGGTTAAAGGTTACTTGTTATGCAGTAATGGAGAATATGTTGGAGTTTTGGAGATGCCTTGTCTTCTGAATCTCTGCTTTCCTCTGTCCTCTGATTCACGCACGCACGTCCTTCTATGGCAAGCTGTGTGTTGGGGCATCACCGTTGTCAATGGTTACATCCCCTCCTCTTGTGAAAATGGTCTAAATGCTCTGTCACAGCACGACTAATCATCTGAGGTTCTCGATCATGCTGGAATAGGATTCACCCTCCTTTTGCGTCTCTCACTACACCCAGCACTCGCGAGTTTGAAGCTCGTCACAGTCATTCAATCCCTGAATCCTACTCGGAATACCACAGACAAGGTTTAGACTTTCCGGATTCTCATGAATGCCGCCATTAATCTAGCTTATACCACGGAGATTCTGATTAAGGAATCTAAGAGATATTCATTCAATCTGATGTAGAACGGAGGTGGTTGTCAGGCACACGTTTGTGGGGGAATGATGATGATTGTCACGTTCATCACATTCATGTTGAAGTGCGAATGAATATCTTAGATAGGAACACGCATGTTTGAATAGAAAACAGGAATACTTGCATTAATTCATCGAGACACAGCAGAGCTCCTCACCCCCAACAATGGAGTTTAGAGACTCATACCATCAAAGAGTACAAAGTTCAGATCTAAAAATGTCATGAGATACAAAATAAGTCTCTAAAAGTTGTTTTTATACTAAACTAGTAGCCTAGGTTTACAAAAAGTGAGTAGACTATGACAGATGGTGCAGAGATCCACTTCTGGGGCCCACTTGGTGTGTGCTGGGGCTGAGACTTAAGCAATTTACGTGCATAAGGCCATTTTGGGCGTTCAACGCCAGGTTTGGATCCATTTCTGGCGTTGAACTCCAACTTTTAATCCTTTTCTAGCGCTGGACGCCAGAATTGGGCAGAGAACTGACGTTGAACGCCAGTTTACGTCATCTATCATTGAGCAAAGTATGAACTATTATATATTGCTGGAAAGCCCTGGATGTCTACTTTCCAACGCAATTGAAAGCACGCCATTTCGAGTTCTGTAGCTCCAGAAAATCCACTTTGAGTGTAGGGAGGTCAGAATCCAACAGCATCAGCAGTCCTTTTCAGCCTGAATCAGATTTTTGCTCAGCTCCCTCAATTTCAGCCAGAAAAATACCTGAAATTACAGAAAAACACACAACTCATAGTAAAGTCCAGAAATATGAATTTTTCCTAAAAACTAATGAAAATAAACTAAAAACTAACTAAAACATACTAAAAATTATATGAAATTAACCCCAAAAAGTGTATAAAATATCCGCTCATCACAACACCAAACTTAAACTGTTGTTTGTCCTCAAGCAACTACACAAATAAAATAGAAGACTAATGGGTTGGGAAGCAATAATATTTCAGAGTTTTTGAGTGAAGCTCAGATTCCAATTAGATGAGCGGGACTAGTAGCTTTTTGCTTCCGAACAGTTTTAGCCGCTTAGGCCAGGATTTTATTCCCTTAGGCCCTCCTATCCACTGATGCTCAAAGCCTTGGGATCCTTTTTATTACCCTTGCCTTTTGATTTTAAGGGCTATTGGCTTTTTCTACTTTTCTCTCTCTCTTTTTTTTTTGCTGCTTTTTCTTGCTTCAAGAATCATTTTTATGATTTTTCAGATTATCAATAACATGTCTCATGTTCACCATTCTTTCAAGAGCCAACATATTTAACAGTCTTAAACAACAAATTCAAAAGACATATGCACTGTTCAAGCATTCATTCAGAAGACAAAAAGTATTGCCACCACATGTAACTAATGAGAATTTCTCTTATTAAAACTCGAAATTTTATTGCCTCTTATTCAAAAGATCTACTATTTTATTCATGTTTGCTGATGATGAGAAAAATAAACTGACTTAATTGGAGATAAAATCAAAATAGATAATAATTACTACTATATGACTCCTAAGGTGAACTTCTATAACGACACCATCACAGAGTTAAAGCAGAAATTGGAATTTAACAACCTTTGTTCTGGGAAATGGGTGTTCCTTTGATCCGTGGGGTGCTTGATTCTTCAAGAGAAAACTTCTGGCACTTTAATTCCCTTAAGTCACGCCCTTGCTTCTCTTGTTCTTTAAACATATAGGTCAGCATTTGACTGTGTTCCTTCTGTTCTTTTATTATTTGCTCCATAGCCTCTTGGATCTTGGTGACAGATGTCTCAAGATACTCCCAGTATTCAGATTGAGGGATTTCTGGGAGAAATTCCTGTGTTTTCTTCTTGGTGAGATCCTTTTGCGCTTGTTGTTTTTCCATTGATGCTTTGGTGATTGGTTTCTCAACTGAGATATACTGCAGTTCCAGATAGTTTTTGCTTGTCAGTCTGCCACATATTAGCATAGAACTCCTGGACCATATTCCTTCCCACTTTCGTTTCAGGATTAGCTAGGACTTCCTAGTTCCTGATTCGAATTTGCTCCTGAATCTCCGGATATTCATCTTCTTTCAGATCGAATCTAACTTCTGAGATCACTGATCTCAGACCCATTATTTTGTTATAATGGTCCGAATGTTCTTTAGATAAGAACTTCTCTTGATTCCAAAGTGGTTTTGGAATGCTCTCTTTCTTGCCTCTTGGAGTGGGTTATTTTCCTTTGGGAGCCATGATCTTAGTGATCGCGGATAAACACACCAAACTTAGAGGTTTGCTTGTCCTCAAGCAAAAGAAAAGAAAGGAGAGGGATAGAAGGAGAGCTAGGTGCAATTGTTGATGGGAGGGGAGGGAGGCCGAACTCAAATTTATAGGGAGGGAGGGTGGGTTTTCGAAAAAAAAGAGATAGAGATATGATAAAAAGATTTATTTGGAAAAGATAAGATAGAAGATATGATAAGAGAAGATATAGTTTAAAATTGAGAGGATATGAAAGATTTTTGAAAAAGATAGATTTAGATTTTGAAAAAGATAAAGGGGAGGTTTTGAAAAAGATATTGATGAGTTGAAAAGATAGATTTGTAAAAAAATTTTGAAAAGAGTTGGATTGAATTTGCAAAGAGGCCTGGTGCTTATGGATTAAAATACATTTGATATTTTTAAGGTAGGGTTTTTAGAAATTAGGGATTTTAAAAATCAGGGTTCTTAACATGTTTATGTAAGAAATCATGTATTGAAGTATGAAAATCAAGATTTAGAATGAAAAAATTTGAATAAAAATGAGTTTTGTCTCCTCCCTGCCATCCTGGCGTTTGAACGCCCAAACACTGCCTGTTTTGGGCGTTCAACGCCCAAATGCTGCTCTCCTGGGCGTTCAACGCCCAGCCGTTGCCATTACTGGCATTCAACGCCCAGTGGGTGCCCATTTCTGGTGTTGAACGCCCAGATTGCTACCATTATTGGCGTTCAACGCCCAGTGGATGCCCATTTTGGGCGTTGAACGCCCAAAATACACTTTTACTGGCGTTTTCTTGCCAGTGAGCTCTTTTTCTCTGTTTTATGTGCCGAGTCCTTCTGTAACTCTGTGGACTTATACAAATGATTCCTCACCTTAGTGTCAGTGAACTTTATATAAACAAATAAAAATAAAAATAAAAATAAAAATAGGGCAAAATGCTTAGAGGATTGTTGCCCCATGGCTGGGTTGCCTTCCAGCAAGCGCTTCTTTATTGTCTTTAGCTGGACCTTGCTGAGCTTTTAATCTAGCTTCAGCCTTGAGCATTCTTGCTCAATGTTGGCTTCAAGATAGTGCTTGATTCTTTGTCCATTGACAATGAACTTCTTATTAGAATCAATATCTTGAAGCTCCACATAACCATATGGTGATACACTTGTAATCACGTATGGTCCCCTCCACCAGGATTTCAGTTTCCCGGGGAATAGCCTGAGTCTAGAGTTAAACAACAGAACCTTCTGTCCTGGTTCAAAGATTCTAGATGACAGCTTTCTGTCATGCCACTTTTTTTATTTCTCTTTATAAAGCTTGGCAATTTCGAAAGCTGTGAATCTGAATTCCTCTAGCTCATTTAGCTGGAGCAATCGTTTTTCTCCTGCTAATTTGGCATCAAAGTTTAGGAATCTGGTTGCCCAGTAGGCCTTATGTTCCAGTTCCACGGGCAGGTGACATGCCTTACCATACACGAGTTGGTATGGAGAGGTCCCTATAGGGGTCTTGAATGCTGTTCTGTAAGCCGACAGAGCATCATCCAAGCTCCGTGCCCAATCCTTTCTACGGGTATTTACTGTCCGTTCCAGGATTCTCTTTAATTCTCTGTTAGAGACTTCAGCTTGCTCATTAGTTTGTGGATGATATGGAGTAGCCACCTTGTGGCGAATCCCATACCGAACCATGGCAGAGTAAAGCTGTTTATTGCAGAAGTGAGTACCCCCATCACTAATTAGTACTCTAGGGACGCCAAACCTGCT
>NC_029793.2:101665262-101676660 GCF_000816755.2 Arachis ipaensis
TCTAGTAATTTGGTGACCTCTTTCTGCACCACTTCTTTCATGGCTGGATTTAGCCGCCTCTATGGTTGAACCACTGGTTTGACATTATCCTCCAATAAGATTTTGTGCATGCATCTAGCTGGGCTTATGCCCTTAAGGTCACCTATGGACCACCCAAGAGCTGTCTTGTGTGTCCTTAGCACTTGAATAAGTGCCTCCTCTTCCTTTGAATTTAAAGCAGAGCTTATGATCACTGGAAGAGTGTCACCTTCTCCCAGAAACGCATATTTCAAGGATGGTGGTAATGGCTTGAGCTCGGGTTTAGGAGGTTTTTTCTCTTCCAGAAGAGATTTCAGAGGCTCTTTCATGTCCTCTGAATCCTCTAAATCAGGCTGAACATCTTTAAAGATGTTTTCCAACTCTGATTCAAGACTCTCAGCCATGTTGATCTCTTCTACCAAAGAGTCAATAAGATCAACTTTCATGCAGTCTTTTGATGTGTCTGGATGCTGCATGGCTTTGACAGCGTTCAACTTAAACTCATCATCATTGACTCTCAGGGTTATTTCCCCCTGTTGGACGTCAATGAGGGATCGTCCAGTTGCTAGGAAGGGTCTTCCTAGAATGAGAGTAGCACTCTTGTGCTCCTCCATTTCCAACACAAAAAAGTCAGTGGGAAAGGCGAATTGCCCAACTCTGACAATCATGTCTTCAATCACGCCTGATGGGTATTTAGTGGAGCCATCAGCAAGTTAGAGACATATCCTGGTTGGTTTAACTTCTTCAGTTAAGCCAAGCTTTCTGATAGTGGATGCAGGTATTAGGTTGATGCTTGCCCCAAGATCGCATAAAGCTGTCTTGGTGCATTGACCTTCTAATATGCATGGTATCAGAAAACTCCCAGGATCTTTGAGCTTCTCAGGAAAGCTTTTCAGAATGACTGCACTGCATTCTTCAGTGAGGAGAACTCTTTCTGTTTCTCTCCAATCCTTTTTATGACTCAAGATCTCTTTCATGAACTTGGCATAAGAAGGTATTTGCTCAAGTGCTTCTGCAAATGGAATCTTTATTTCAAGAGACCTGAGGTAATCTGCAAAGCGAGCAAATTGCTTATCATGCTCCTCTTTCCGGAGTTTTTGAGGATAAGGTATCTTGGCTTTATATTCTTCAACCTTAGTTGCTGTAGGTTTATTGCCTATAGAAGTGGTTGAAGAAGCCTTTTTAGAGGGGTTGTCATCAGCACGTGTGTGTGTCTGATCCCTCACTGGCAATTGAGTGCCAGAGTTAGAAGCTGGAGTGACGTGAGATGCCAACTCATTGTCTGTTTCTGGCGTCTGAACGCCAGAACTGTGCCCATTTTGGGCGTTCAGCGCCAGGTCTTCCCCATTTTGGGCGTTCAACGCCAGATTCTTGCCTATTTCTGGCATTGAACGCCAGTCCTGCCTTGTTTCTGGCGTTGAACGCCAGTCCTGAGCATGGTCTGGGCGTTCAGCGCCAGCCTTCCACCAAATTTCAGGTGTTTTAGTTCCAGAATTACTTTTCCCTGGGCTCTTACTGTCCTCAGGTGAATTTTGGGTGGTTTGCTCATTTCTTAGCTTTTTGCTGATTTGAGGTGGGGTATTTAATGTTTTCCCACTTCTTAGTTGAACTGCTTGGCATTCTTCTGTTATTTGCCTTGACAGCTGCTACTTTGTTTGCTTAAACTGTTCGTCCATATGTATATTTGCCATTCTTGTCTCTTGCAGCCTATCTTTAAATTCGGCTAGCTGCCTTGTTAGAAAGTCCAACTGCTGATTGAATTCAGCAGCTTGTTTTACAGGACTGAGTTCAGCAGTTGCTGTCTTAACCTCTTCTTTCATGGAAGGGTCACTGCTTAGGTACAGATGCTGATTCTTGGCAATTGTATCAATGAGCTCTTGAGCCTCTTCAATTGTCTTTCTCATGTGGATAGATCCACCAGCTGAGTAATCAAGAGACATCTGAGCTCCTTCTGCAAGCCCATAATAGAAGATGTCTAACTGAACCCACTCTGAAAACATTTCAGAGGGGCATTTTTGTAGCATCTCTCTGTATCTCTCCCAGGCATCATAAAGAGATTCATTATCTCCTTATTTAAAGCCTTGGATGTCTAGCCTTAGCTGTGTCATCCGTTTTGGGGAAAAGTATTGATTCAGGAATTTTTCTGTCAGCTGTTTCCATGTCCTTATGCTGGCCTTAGGTTGGTTATTCAACCACCTCTTAGCTTGATATTTTACAGCAAATGGAAACAGTAATAGTCTGTAGACATCCTGATCTATATCTTTATCATGTACTGTGTCAGCAATCTGTAGAAACTGTGCCAGAAACTCTGTAGGTTCTTCCTGTGGAAGACCGGAATACTGGCAACTTTGCTGCACCATGATAATGAGCTAAGGATTCAACTCAAAGCTACTGATTCCTCGAGACACAGCAGAGCTCCTCACCCCCAACAATGGAGTTTAGAGACTCATACCGTCAAAGAGTACAAAGTTCAGATCTAAAAATGTCATGAGATAAAAAATAAGTCTCTAAAAGTTGTTTTTATACTAAACTAGTAGCCTAGGTTTACAAAAAGTGAGTAGACTATGACAGATGGTGCAGAGATCCACTTCTGGGGCCCACTTGGTGTGTGCTGGGGCTGAGACTTAAGCAATTTACGTGCATAAGGCCATTTTGGGCGTTCAACGCCAGGTTTGGATCCATTTCTGGCGTTGAACTCCAACTTTTAATCCTTTTCTCGCGCTGGACGCCAGAATTGGGCAGAGAACTGACGTTGAACGCCAGTTTACGTCATCTATCATTGAGAAAAGTATGAACTATTATATATTGCTGGAAAGCCCTGGATGTCTACTTTCCAACGCAATTGAGAGCGCGCCATTTGGAGTTCTGTAGCTCCAGAAAATCCACTTTGAGTGCAGGGAGGTGAGAATTCAACAGCATCAGCAGTCCTTTTTCAGCCTGAATCAGATTTTTGCTCAGCTCCCTCAATTTCAGCCAGAAAAATACCTGAAATTACAGAAAAACACACAACTCATAGTAAAGTCCAGAAATATGAATTTTTCCTAAAAACTAATGAAAATAAACTAAAAACTAACTAAAACATACTAAAAACTATGTGAAATTAACCCCAAAAAGCGTATAAAATATCCGCTCATCAAACAACCAGCAAGCTATACATCAATTCTTGTCAATCACATCACTACCAATAGAACAGATTAGGTAGAAAATACATTCCCTCATCATGATTCACACAGCCCACATGTAACCACCAAATCACTTGATCTAAACTTAATAGATTCCTTGAATATACACAAAATTAAAGAATAAAAATAGATTCATGAAATTTTAATATCCCATTCAATGGGTCTACTCTCAATATAATTATGAGAGTGCTTCATAAAATTTGAAATCAAAGATAAATAACAGAACATGATTCTGAATAGAGAAAACAGTATAAAAACTCTATGGATTTGTTGATTATACACAAAGTAAAAAATTAAAAATAGATTCATCAGTTTTCAATATAGGATTTAATTGGTCTACTTTGGATATAATTAAATAAAGCACACAAATGCATGACAATTAGCTCTACTTGTATGAAAGAGGTGAAATATACAACACTTTTTTGCATAACAAATAAAGAATTGAAATGCAAGTGACTTGACTAACAAAAGGTTTCATCAATATAATTATTTAAGTTTTTCATAGAATTTTACATCAAACATAAGTAAGAGAATTTTGATTCTGAATGCAGAAAAACTTATAAATTGCTACATTTAGTGCAAACAATTCAAAGGGATTAGGAATAAGAGAATTGATAATCACATGAAATTCTAAACAAGGAAATAAAGAAGATGAAACAGATTCATAGACCATACTCAACGTTAACAACAACTGGGAAAGAATGTAACCAACAACATGAACCCACACACAAACCAAGTCACATACACAACTTCCAAATTATAATTTTCAGAAACCCTACACAATAAGATTTGGAATAATAGTGAAACAGATACCAAAAAGGATCCGAATTTGCAAAATTAGGAATTTCACAAACCCTAAACAATAAAATCTCGCCTAACCATCGAACAGATAGCAAACATGATCAGAATTTGCACAATTAGAAATTTCAGAAACCCTAGACAATATAATCTCGGTTAACCATGGAACAGATACAAAAAATGATCACATTTTGCACAATTTAGAATTTCTCAAACCCTAGACAATTGAATCTGGGTTAACCCTGCAACAATAACCAAGATTGATCAGAAGAAAGTACACAATGAAGGTAAAGAAACAGGATGAAGAGGAAAATAGGTTTGAAGGCACCTGATTGATTGATCGGAGATCTTCCATTTGAGCCTCCACTGGAAAATGGCTAAGCTGGATAAACGGTGATGAACCAAAGTCCCAGGAAAATAGGGCTCCTGAACAGAGCTTCCTAGGGCAGAGTAAGGAGAAGAAAGCAAAGCTCGTAGGGTTTCAAGTAATCATTACTTATTCAAACAAATCAATGGAGAAGGTAGGTTGCGTGAAACACTCGCTAAAAGGGAAGGTAGGTTGCGTGAGCGAGGAGATGAAACGGATGAGTGACAGTGATTTGACAGAGGAGCACATGCACCCCCTGAAGATCAGAAGCCACGCTGGAGGGGATGCCACTGTGGAGGAGAGGCGCCACCTAGGAGTAGAACTGGCGTGAAACGCGAAGAGATGGCCATGTCGGAGATGAAACTACGGCTATCTATTGTTTGATAGATTACTATGAATTTTAGTGCCAACAACACCGAAAAAGCCTTGCACGATCACGGGGAACTGATAATTCACCAGACCACAAAGGGATTGCTGTGTAAAATTAAATGAATTAACTTTACGAAAAGCCAAAAAAATCAACAAATACAAATAAATAATGCAGTGACATATTATCACTATTCTAAGTTTGAATGATAAACCACTATTTTATGGTTTATTCTGTGCTTAATTTAGTAGATTTTATCCATTATTCTCACACTTATTCATACAATTCGCATGTTTTACGTTTTTGTTCTTGATTTTGTGCTATGATCAAAAACATGCTTCTTTGGCTTTAAATTTCCTATGTTTAATCCTCTCTTATTACCATTCGATACCTTGATATGTGTGTTAAGTGATTTCAGAGATTACAGAGGTCCAAATAATGCGATTCCAATTACGTTGGAAAGCTAACGTTCGGGGCTTCGAAATGATATATAATTTGCTATAGTGGCCGTACATCTAGGTGACGCGAACGCGTGCTCCACACGGACGCATTGCAGTGACGAAAATCAGCATGACAGAATTCGCAATCAGCGATTTCTGGACTGTTTCTGGCCCAGTTTTCGGCTCAGAAAACACAGATTAGAGGCTATAAAGTGGGAAAATGTATCCATTCATTCACAGAACATTCATAATACACAATTTTAGAATTTAGATGTAGTTTTTAGAGAGAGAGGCTTTCTCCTCTCTCTCAAGTTTTAGGATTAGGATTTCAACTTCTTTTCAGGTTTAATATTCCTCTAATTTATTTTTTACTCTTATTTATTCTATTACTTTAATTGTTATTTATCTTTTCAATTTGGCTTATGAACCATTCATGTTAGGATTTTCTTAATTAATATAAATTGAGGTATTTCAGATATAAGATCGTTTTATTCTATTTATGTTATTGATGTTTTCGATTTATCTAAATTATTTTCATTCGAGTAGATTTTCTTCCCTTTTGGCTTTGGTTGATTAATTGGTAACACTTGAATTATCAAACTCAGCTGTGGATTGAAATTGAAATTGCTGATTGATTTGGATCCCTCTAAAGCTAGTCTTTCCATAGGAGTTGACTAGGACTTGAGGAATCAAGTTAATTAGTCCACTTGACTTTCCTTTATTTAATAAGGGTTAACTAAGTGGGGGCAAAATCCAATTCTCATCACACCTGATAAGGATAACTACGATAGGATTTCCAGTTCTTATACCTTGCCAAGAGATTCTTTATAATTAGTAATTTATTTTTCTTGTCATTTAATTTACTTGTTCCTTATTTCAAAAACCCAAAAATATACCTTTTTCCATAACCAATAGTAAATCATACCTCCTTGCAATTCCTTGAGAGACGACCCGAGGTTTAAATACTTCGGTTATTAATTTTATTGGGTTTGCTTTAGTGACAAACAAGTTTTTGTATGAAAGGATTATTGCTTGGTTTAGAATCTATACTTGCAACGAGATTTTATTGTGAATTCTAAACCATCAATCTTCCGTTCATCAAAATGGCGCCGTTGCCGGGGAATTGCAAACGTGTGCCTTATTATTGGTTATTGTAAATATTTGCTTTTTGCTTGTTTATTTGTTTTTATTTTTGTTTTTAATTTTTTCCTTTTTCGTAAATTAAGAGGTTATTGGTTTTTATTTAGTTATTAAAATTTTCGAAAATAATGTTCCTTGTTCTTTCTTGATTTTCGAGTTGTTCTTTGTGTTCATCTTGACCTTCAAGTTATTCTTGGTTGTTTTCTTCGTTTTGATCTAAAAATTTTAAGTTTGGTATCACTTTATTGTTTTCTCTTTCCTCAATAAATTCAAAAATATCTTTTCTCTTTATTTTAATTAATTTTTTCGAAAATTACAAAAAAAAATCAGATTTTTATTTTAAAATTTTATCTTATCTTATCTTAGTTTTAAATTTCAAAATTCAAATATTTTTCAAAAATCATATCTTTTTCAAAATATTATCTTATCTTATTTCAAAATCAAATTTCGAATTTCAATATTTAAATTCCAAAATTCAAAATTCAAATTTCAAAATTTAAATTTAAAATTTTAAAAATCAAACCTTTTCAAAATTTAAATCTTTTTCAAATCTTTATCTTATATTGTTGTCAAAGTTTCTAGTTTTAGGAGTTTATTTTCATTAATTTTTATTAATTTTTGTCTTTAATTGCGACTATGAATTCTCACCCCTTTGGTTTCAAGTTTGGTTCCAATGTTGTTATAAGGAATGGAAACTATAATGAAAATAGGCATCAAGGTTGGAAGAATCAAAGATGGGAGGAGCCACAAGGATTTGATCAACCCTCTTGGCAACAACCCCCTCCAATGCGCTATAACCAACAACCATTCTGTGATGCATTCCAAGACAATAGTTATGGTGGACCCTTTCGTGACACACCACCTCCACCAAATTACTATGGTCAAGAGCCATTCCAGGGAGCGTACCAAGATGGTGAATATGGTGGACCCCCTTGTAGTTATCAACAAGTCCCGCCATATGCTTATGAACCACCTCCCCAACACACCTTTGAACTACCATACTCACAAGCACCTTACCACCAAACACCCCCATATGACCCTAACCCACATCCACTACACCAACCACTACATGAACCACACCCAGAACCACCACCTCAATATCTACCATCTCCATATCCTTATCAAGAAGAACCACCTCCGTATTATGAGCCCTTTCTCCCAACAAATGAACCCTCCTATCCACCCCAACCTCCATTGGATAACAACACACTCATCTGTAATATTGATGAGCGGATAATTTATACGCTTTTTGGCATCGTTTTTAGTATGTTTTTAGTAGGATCTAGTTACTTTTAGGGATGTTTTCATTAGTTTTTATGTTAAATTCACATTTCTGGACTTTACTATGAGTTTGTGTGTTTTTCTGTGATTTCAGGTATTTTCTGGCTGAAATTGAGGGACTTGAGCAGAAATCAGATTCAGAGGTTGAAGAAGGACTGCTGATGCTGTTGGATTCTGACCTCCCTGCACTCAAAATGGATTTTCTGGAGCTACAAAACTCGAAATGGCGCGCTTCCAATTGCGTTGGAAAGTAGACATCCAGGGCTTTCCATCAATATATAATAGTCCATACTTTGACCAAGAATAGATGACATAAACTGGCATTCAACGCCAGCTTTCTGCCTAAATCTGGCGTCCAGCGCCAGAAAAGGAGCCAAAACCAGAGTTGAACGCCCAAACTGGCACAAAAGCTGGCGTTCAACTCCAAGAAAGACCTCTACACGTGCAACACTCAGGCTCAGCCCAAACACACACCAAGTGGGCCCCGGAAGTGGATTTATGCATCAATTACTTACTCATGTAAACCCTAGTAGCTAGTTTATTATAAATAGGACCTTTTACTATTGTATTAGACATCTTTTGAACCATCTTTGATCAGTGTAAACCATCTTTGGACGTCTGGTTCTTAGATCAGAGGGCTGGCCTCTCGGCCATGCCTGGACTTTCACTTATGTATTTTCAACGGTAGAGTTTCTACACTCCATAGATTAAGGTGTGGAGCTCTGCTGTTCCTGAAAGATTAAACGTGCGTATTGAATTTTTAGCGCCGTTACCAAGGAATGGAATGATCACGATTTTGCACACCAAGTTTTTGGCGCCGTTGCCGGGGATTGTTCGAGTTTGGACAACTGACGGTTCATCTTGTTGCTCAGATTAGGTAATTTTCTTTTTATTTTATTTTCAAAAAAAAAAATGTTTTCAAAAATTTTATTCAAAATTTTTAAGAATGAATTCTAGTGTTTCATGAAGCATGTTGAAGCCTGGCTGGTTGTAAAGCCATGTCTAATTCCTTTGGGAATGAGTATGTCAGGCATGTCATGTCTGAATTACATGCTGAAGCTTGGCTGGCCATTGGCCATGTCTAGTGTTTTGGACCGGAGCTTTCATTGAAAGCTTGGCTGGCTAGTGAGCCATGTCTAATTCCTGGACTGAAGCTTTAGACTAAGAATGCAAGATTCCTGGAATTCATGTTAAAAATTTTGGAATCCTTATTTTTTTCTTTTTCATATAATTTTCGAAAAAATCCAAAAAAAATTAGAAAATCATAAAAATCAAAAATATTTTTCTGTTTTTTGTTTGAGTCATGAGTCATGTCAAGTTTGGTGTCATTTGCATGTGCATCTTGCATTTTTCGAAAATTCTCATGCATTCATGGTGTTCTTCATGATCTTCAAGTTGTTCTTGGTAAGTCTTCTTGTTTGATCTTGATGATTTTTTGTTTTGTGTCTTTTATTGTTTTTCATATGCATTTTTGAATTCTTAGTGTCTAAGCATTAAAGAATTCTAAGTTTGGTGTCTTGCATGTTTTCTTTGCATTAAAAATTTTTCAAAATTGTGTCTATGATGTTCATCTTGACATTCATAGTGTTCTTGGTGTTCATCTTGACATTCATAGCATTCTTGCATGCATTCATTGTTTTGATCTAAAAATTTCATGCATTGCATATTTTTAGTGTTTTTCTCTTACATCATAAAAATTCAAAAAATCAAAAAAATATATCTTTCCCTTTTTCTCTCATCAAATTCGAAAATTTGAGTTGACTTTTTCAAAAATTTTTAAAAATCTAGTTGTTTCATATGAGTCAAATCAAATTTTCAATTTGAAAATCTTATCTTTTTCAAAATCTTTTTCAAAAATCAAATCTTTTTCAAAATTCTTAGTTATTTTCAAAAATTCCAAAAATATTTTTCAAAAATCTTTTTCTTATTTTTATATCAAATTTTCGAAATTAACATAATCAATTAATATTTTGATTCAAAAATTTGAAGTTTGTTACTTGCTTGTTAAGAAAGATTCAAACTTTAAGTTCTAGAATCATATCTTGTGATTTCTTATGAATCAAGTCATTAATTGTGATTTTAAAAATTCAAATCTTTTTCAAAAACTAATTTCTATCATATCTTTTCAAAAATATCTTCTTATCTTATCTTTTTCAAAAATATGACTTCAAAATATCTTTTCTAACTTCCTAACTTCTTATCTTTTCAAAATTTATTTCAACTAACTAACTAACTTTTTGTTTGTTTCTTAACTTTTTCAAAACTACCTAACTAACTCTCTCTCTCTAATTTTCGAAAATATCTTCCCTCTTTTTCAAAAATTTCTTTTTAATTAACTAATTATTTTATTTTTCTATTTGAATTTTCAAAAATCACTAACATTTTTCAAAAACTATTTTCAAAAATCACTAACTCTTTTTCAAAAATTATTTTCGAAAATTCCTTCTCTCTCATCCCCTTCTATTTATTTATTCATCTACTAACATCTCATCTCACATCTCTGCCATCCTCACAGTTGTGTTTCTTTCTTTACATCACACTCTTTGTCTCCCTCTTTTCTTCCACTCACAAAGGGATCCCTTTACTGTGGTATAAAGGACCTCTATTATTATTATTATTTTTTCTGTGCCCTCTTCTTTGTCATATGAGCAGGAGCAAGGATAAGAACATTCTTGTGGAAGCAGATCCAGAACCTGAAAGGACTCTGAAAAGGAAACTAAGAGAAGCTAAAATACAACAATCCAGAGATAACCTTTCAGAAATTTTCGAACAGGAAGAGGAGATGGCAGCCAAAAATAATAATAATGTAAGGAAGATGCTTGGTGACTTTACTGCACCTAATTCCAATTTACATGGAAGAAGCATCTCCATTCCTGCCATTGGAGCAAACAACTTTGAGCTGAAACCTCAATTAGTTTCTCTGATGCAGCAGAACTGCAAGTTTCATGGACTTCCATCTGAAGATCCTTTTTAGTTCTTAACTGAATTCTTGCAGATATGTGATACTATTAAGACTAATGGAGTAGATCCTGAAGTCTACAGGCTCATGCTTTTCCCTTTTGCTGTAAGAGACAGAGCTAGATTATGGTTGGATTCTCCACCCAAAGACAGCCTGAACTCTTGGGATCAGCTGGTCAAGGCTTTCTTAGCCAAGTACTTTCCTCCTCAAAAGCTGAGCAAGCTTAGAGCTGATGTTCAAACCTTCAGACAGAAAGAAGGTGAATCCCTCTATGAAGCTTGGGAAAGATACAAACAGTTGACCAAAAAGTGTCCTTCTGACATGCTTTCAGAATGGACCATCCTGGATATATTCTATGATGGTTTATCTGAGCTATCAAAGATGTCACTGGACACTTCTGCAGGTGGATCCATTCACCTAAAGAAAACGCCTGCAGAAGCTCAAGAACTCATTGACATGGTTGCTAATAACCAGTTCATGTACACTTCTGAAAGGAATCCTGTGAATAATGGGACGCCTATGAAGAAGGGAATTATTGAAGTTGATATTCTGAATGCCATATTGGCTCAGAATAAACTATTGACTCAACAAGTCAATATGATCTTTCAGAGTCTGCATGGAATGCAAGCTGCATCCAATAGTACTCAAGAGGCTTCTTATGCAGAAGAAGCTTATGATCCTGAGAACCTCTATGGGGTACAAGCTGCTAAAATCTCATTAGAGATGGCAGACAGCTCTAGAAAACAGGCTTATGGACAAGTAGAGGACGTATTAGTAAAGGTTGAAGGCCTTTACATCCCTGCTGATTTCATAGTCCTGGATACTGGAAAGGAAGAGTATGAATCC
>NC_029793.2:101676731-101677043 GCF_000816755.2 Arachis ipaensis
TCTGATCTATCTAAGGCCACTGTGAGTTTCATGAATGAAACCAGGTCTTCCATTAGAAATTTGGAAGCACAAGTGGGCCAGGTGNGTTTGGTGTTGGGAGGCCACAACCAAACTCTAAGTTTGGTGTTGAACTCCCATATCCAAACTCTAAGTTTGGTGTTGGAGAGTCTCAACAAAGCTCTGCACATCTGTGAGGCTCGTTGAGAGCCCACTGTCAAGCTATTGACATTAAAGAAGCGCTTGTTGGGAGGCAACCCAATTTTTATTTATCTAACTATGTTTTTCTTAGTTATATGTCTTTATAGGTTCATA